>NW_012098322.1:220895-243480 GCF_000951045.1 Mandrillus leucophaeus | reverse complement strand
GCCCCTGAGAGACGGGCAGGGGACAGCACTCATAAAGGCAAAATGGGATCTTAAGAGCACTCAAGGAAGCACAGCACTTTCAGTGTTTGCTAGAAGATACAAAATCATCCTCTGGAGGAAAGCAAAGGGAAGAGGCACTGAACTTGGGTGAACAAAAATACAGTCTACTAGCGTCAGCCTAGAGTCAATAACATTTGCTTCTATTTATCTGACACGACTAAACAACACAATCCTCCTATCCAATCTCTGCTTCAAGTTCAAAGTCCAAGATCTCTGAGTGATGCTTTGGAGTCTCTACAACATGTCTAGGTATTGGAACCAAAAGGATCAGTTGTCTGATCACTCTCTACAAAGTGTATGGGCACACACAAATATGTACACACACACAGAGTATGCAACTGTGGAATAGACATGGTATGAATATGGAATATATACGACATATTAAAATATCCAATATAATAGAACATTTGATATTTGTCTTGCCATTTCTTTTATGAGTACTCACATGCCCCTTATATTAAATTAAATTAAGTCAAATTAAATTAGCTTAATTGTGGGTACTTTGAGCCTATAAGGCTTTTATGGAAGAGTCATATTTCAACCTCGTTTTCCTGAGCCATTGTTTCCTGAGCCATTGAAAGGTTTTCCTGGGTTCAGTAAAAGCCATTCATGGGCTTTAGCTCAGGGCACAATGTGCAAACTCTTGACTTTGTCCTTGTCCTAGGCTGTCACTCAAAAGGCCCCTCAGTGTTATCTTGTACTGATTAGATGAGAATCAATAGCAGCGTTCAACCTTGCAAGTCCCTGAATTTCTGAACTCTCAAAATGCTGCTTTATTTCTGCTTGTAAACAGGCCAATACTTTTTTTTTTCTATTTTCTTTAGTCTGAGATCACTGCTTTGTTATACAGGTATTACCGTTCTTTAAAAAGCACCCAATACAAACTGACTCATGTTACAGGAAGTCTCTTTTCCCACTGTCTTTTTCTTTTGTTGTTCTTTCGTTTTCGCCTAAAGTAATAAGCTCATTAGCTATATTGCAAATAATAGGAGATTTTTTTATTTCCCAAAATGTTTCCCACAGTGTAATATTAAAAACCATTTTTCTAGCTTCAGATAGATCACAATTTGTTTCACTGTATATAGCCCAGTTTCCAAAACCAGTGCCACCTAATCTAGATTTTGGTGTTATTGCAACATCCACTTGATTATTGATTTCTGTATTTTCAGGATAAGTAAGTTATGCTGTAGTTACAACAAAGTCCCAAATCTCAATAGTTTACAATAAAAAGGTACATTTATTTTTCATGAGCCTTTGTTTGGCTGAGATTCTGATCCATATTTTGTTTCTCCAAGATACTGACAATGCTTCACTTCAATAACATTCATGTGCCATTGGCTTAACCAAATAGTACAGCCATGCCTGCATTTAATAGAGTAGGGAGACTTAGTCTTCCAGACGGAGGCGCACATGGAGTGGAGGGAGCACCAATTACAGCAGGAGGTAGAACAATTTTCCACAGTGACCACATCTCTTAGACCAAAATCCATTTAGCAGCTCAGGATTCATTCGTACCTCACAGATCACACTGGGGACATTATTTTAAGAAACAAGTAAGTATGGCTTTAATAGAAATGCCAGACACACTAGTGCTTCAGAGGACTCAAAAAACCATGTGATGTCCTCAGATCCCAAGTGGCTCTCATAATAAAATTGCCTAGTGGATACATGTGGGCCCAACCCTGCTATCTGTATCATGGGTGGCCATTTTTATCATGATGAGTTCCACTCCATTTGATTTGTCATAAAGAAGCCTGCCTTTTCTAGGATGATAGCAAACTCTGAGTTACACGGTAGAGCTTTATAGCCATAGAAACAAGAAAGCCTACCAGGATTGTGCCTTTGCATAAAAGGAAATTTTGAAATATCACCTTTATAGTGGTCAGTCCCCTACAAATCCATGTGTCCTCTTTCTGAAATTTCTTCTATAAATCACACCATGCCTATAATCTATCTTTTCAATCACAGTATGCACCTATCACAAATTAGAACCTTTTATAAATTTATATGAAATGGGGATACTATATATGCTCCTCTCTTACATGGAAAATGAAATCTCAGAGTCTCACTTTGTTTTTTTTTTCTTTTTCTCTCAAAGAAAATTAATTTTAACAATGTGCAGTTTGACTTGCATGAGTCAGCACCTCACAAGGCTCATTGTATTTCACATTACTCTAGTTCCCCAGAAGACCTCAGAAAATTAATATTCAGATGATGAAATTAAAAAAAAATCTTTTGGAGCTGCTGTCCCAACCTCATTTGTGTGCTATATCTCTAAATTTTAATTTAGCCAACAGGGTTCTCACTCTCTGCATTTCTTTGTGTGATTATCCTTGCCTTTTCAACTTACTTCAACCTTTCTCCTATCCAATTATAACTGGTTTCCTATGTCATATATCTGATGTTTTTAATCTCCAATCCTTTCATTTTCCCTCTACCTCTTCACCTCCACTGTAGATTTCACAAGAAATCTTCAAATATCTGTAGAGAGGGAGATATTCGAGCAGCTCTTGATTCTGGAAAGCAAGCAGAAACAGCACAGTGCAATTAGTCGGGTTCTGGAAAAAAGTGAAATTCACAGTGCACAATACCTTTCAAAAGATAGAGTTTAAGGTTGAACTTTAAATTCTTAAATTGAGAGAAAGATGGAGATTGTTTTAGTGTATTTTCTTCAACTAAAGCAACAATAGATTGGAGGTAAGGTGGACAAGTTTCAAAAGTAGGAGCATAACTGGCGAGCTTTCAGACAGAATAGAGAAAGGTGCTTGCCAGAGACTTCATTCTTTCCCTCCACAGAAAGGAAATGAGCCCTCAATAAATTATTTCATAATCAGTAGAATCAAGTGTTGAGATAAAACTGCAGAACAATCTGTAGTTGCCTGATGAAAATGTCCATGTTCTTGGAGTCTCATGCCTGCATTAAACTAAACCTAACATGCTCTGAAACATAGTGATACATAGAAAAACACATGAACTTGTGTCAAAATCCTGTACCAGCAGCATGTACTCATGTATTTTAATGACTGCTTCTCAGTGGAATTTATCACTCCCAAGTTTATTTTTGAGCATGCAAGCATAATAGTATTAGGATGCAAAAATAACTTGTTGAATATATTTGGTGTTTTTTGCCTTTAATACAGACACAATAAAAGCCCAATGATAACTGCAAATTATCATGTGATTGATGTTTAATGTCATTGTGTCCTGTCAAAGTTCAGGATAAACTCTACAGATCATTAAAACTCATGATCTTTTATCCATGAATAGGAAAACATTAAAAAATTGAAAGTCTTTACAGAGGTCACATACTGGAAAATGAGCAAGGTTGATGTATTAAAATATTTTAAGAGAAAAAACTGCAACTTTCTAAGAGTATTGAAATGTCGAGGTCACATACTACAGCAGTTGGAATAGATGAGGTTGTGTCACCGGGACCACACACGCAATTCTCAGTGTGTTAATATAGTACAGGTAACATTTCTTGTTCATGATACGTGTCCATCATGAGTTTACTAAGGGGTGTCCGCACAATTTGCCCTTAGTCAAGAACTCTGTCTGCACAGTTTACTCTTAGTCAAGGAAGAGCGACTGTCTGCAACTTTACTGAGCCCTTGGCAGGAGAGAGAGAGAGAGAAAAAAAGAGACAGATTTGGAGGGTCTCAAATTAGTAAATAAATGTTCTGGCACAGCTATTGGAATCAATCACATGAGTCATTCCCTCATCCACAACAAAGCCAGAATTGTAATCCTACAATGTCCGTCAGAGGAGGGAAGCCTGAATTATTTGGCAAACTGTAGAAATAACTCCCATACAAATATTTCAGCCATTAACAGACAGAATTTCAGTAGATCAGGTGTTTTCTATTAACTGAATTGGAGCAAGTAAATGTTCCCCTTGTTATGAGGAGTGAAAGGTAACAGTTTATTTTTGTCAACTGATTAAACTCCACAATGGATGACATTATATTAGGCAATAGGTGCCTTCACTTTGCCATGCTTTTCTGCTTGGTCTTTGCGTCCTTCAATGGCTATGTTGCTCTGTGGTGAGAGGAGAATCCAGGAAAAACATATTAATTCTTTAAAGTTTTTAGAACATCATTTCTTTTATTCTATGCCTCTATGATGAGTTATAACTGAGTCTCAGACACCTCTAAATATTCAGCAGACCTTTATAGAGATTAGGGAATAAAAACGAACTCTAAGGAAAAATAACGGAATTAAATCCCTAAAATAATTTTACAAATTAATAATCCTAATTGGGTGACTTACAGGGAGAGACCTGGGGCCTTTTTTGTCTAATATCCTTGCTCTGGTGAAGAATCTGAAAGCCATGTACTACTTTGTATGGAGGCTTGGAGATCCTTGTAGGCACCTATCACCTCAGTCTCTCACTCCGTGATTCCTTCAGGCTGACGACTGCCATCTAGTTCTTTGTGTTAAATAGTTTATTGAAGTTACTTTTTCCGCTCCTCATGGCTTTCTCTTCTGACTCCAAAATGCAGAAATTGTGAAGGTCCAAAAGTAGATAGAGGGAGAAATCTATGGAGTACGGCGCATTGTGAAAATTTTCAATAATTAGAAAATAGTGTGACATAAAATTTGACGCAATAATATCACCCTTAGAAATACATGATAAAAATATAAATGTTTATATATATGAATATTTTTTATATAATGAATATATAACCAAAGAATGAATAGAAAAATGAACATCCGAAAAAGCAAAACACCAGTGGTATCACAGCATGCTCAAGGCAAAATAAAAAATTTTATTTGAAAGGATTTTAAACTCACTGTTGATGTCTGTTATTTATTTCAAGGATGAAAAAATGGCAATGCTGAAACTAAATGTATACTTTGGGCTGTGTTTGGATCTTTTAATTAATCAATTGGTGTCTCTATAAACAAATTCTATGACTGTAATTTCAAAATAAGTGTCTGAAAATTTAGATAGCTGGAGAAACAATAGTTTTTGTTTTCTACTTTCTGAGTAAGTTTATGTATAAAATCACTTATACTTTAGTAGTAGCCTGCTTTTAAGTTTGCCAGTGTTTTTCTTTTGTGTGTGTGTGAGCGTGTGTGTCATGTTTATACTTCATTAAGAATTCATAGGGAAAAATAAATATTTTATGTTTTATAATTTTTCCTATAATTTTTTTAATGTTTTTCTATAAATACTAGCAATGAGAATTCTATAGAAGTGGTAAGATATCTGCAAATGTTAAATGTCTCCACACTTTCTGAGAGTTTGCAATTTTTTTTAAAAAAGCATATTTTTCAAATCCTTAAAACAGTTTTATCTAGGTCGCCCCTTCTCCTGGCTAGATGTTAAGAGCTAGCCCTGCAGGAGGTATAATATTGAGTGGATGGGCTTGGCACAGAGAGCTCTTCCTGCTAAAACCTGCAACGTAACACAAAAACTAATGGATTGCACGGGGAGAAGAATAAAACAAAGTTCAAGGTCAATAAACCAGATAAGAAAATGCAAGGGGTTCACCAAAGAATGGAGTGGGAGTCAGAAGTTGGTACATATTGAAGCAATAAGAGCCAGCAAAGTGGAAAGTCAGGAAGATAACAGGTGGGAAGAAGTGGAGGGAGTTCCCTCTCTGCTGGTTTCTATTAGCACACAAGAGCAGGACATAGCACGGGAGGAGTAGAAATAGCAGATGAGACCAAGCTTGCAAACAACCTGCCTTTCAGAAGAGGGCTCTGTTCACTGAAAATTGGCACCTTGATAATCTACAGAACTGAGGACTTCAGCATTTATCTTAAAGAAAGTATTTAGGCACTTTTCTTTCAATGTAGCCACCTACCATTGTAGGGGCAGCCAGTCATCTTTCTGATTGACACAGCCTCTCCTTGGGTGCCCACTAACTCTGCATTGGTTCATCGATACCAATGCATGTCTGTGAAGATACATAGGGTGCAGCAGTTCTCCATTCAACTATGAGGAATGGGGATCTTAGCTTCTCTTTACACTCAGCACGTAAAGATGCTTTATTTAGTAATGTGGCAGCTTACACACAGGCAGAGAGAAAAGCTAAACCCTCATGAAATGGGGTTAAAAAGTCAGAACTTTTTTCCTCTCACAACTAAGTATTATTAATTCTCTTACAGGGCTACTTACTCTCTATGCATATTATGTTACATTATTTCACACTAAAATTACTGCCACATTATCAATTCAAGCAGGATTGAGCATATGAAATATTTATAAGGTTACCACTCATCTAATTTTCAAAGGAATGGCCTATATATAGGGCATGAATATAGTCTCAGAATAGCTTTGGGCTTCTGAGCAGTAGACAAGGCCTCACGAAGCAATTGTGTAATGACTCAATCTGTAAGATAAACGTGACCACATAAATTCTAACAGAAGGTAAAAATAATCTGGGACTCCAAAATATATATGTTAAGAGAAACTCACAAGTTAGGAAATGGGGAAAAGTGATTATTTTGGCATGATTAATTCCCAAGACCAATGTGTACACTGGAATGAAAATTTGATATATAGTCAGAATATAAACTCAAGTTCAGATTCTGCCCCCAAATGTTGCATTAACTTAAATGAAGTAATGAAACCGAGCTTTAGTTTTTTTTCAATAAAATGGAACAAAAATACAAATGTCCACCTCACAGTGATGTTGCAATGAACACATAAGATTGATAAGCAGTCTGAACACTTTAAGAATGTATAACTTTATTAACACTATCAGTACTGCATTTCTCTGCACAAAGCTTTATTTTTTTAAGTTTAATAGCACCACCCATTCAAAAATGTATTCAGCATTTCACAAGTTTTAAGTACTTACCATGTCCGTGGCTTTATGTTCTTAAATCGTATCTGAAGGCTATAGAATGGGACTTCAATAATATGTAAAAAGTGATATTTCAAAAAAAAATGCATGTTCTGATACCTGATAGATTTAGACTTTAGTTCTGAATATGCTTCAATGATCTGTGGAGAATGTAGGTTAATTGTCTATACATTGTTACCTCTGTTTATTCACACGTAAAAAAGTCAGGAATAAAAGTATCTACTTCTGAAGGTTAACATTAGCTTTAAGTTAATGATCAGGTGAAGTTCTTAGAACAGCACGTAACATGTAACAGTCATTCAATAAATCTTACTATTGTTGTTTTTATATTACGATTATTTTAAGTTTTATTTTTAAACACAAACTATATCCTTGAGATATATGTATATAAAATACGTTAGGAGTCTATATAAGTTATGCTTTACTAGAAGAACTTAATTTAAATTCACTGTACTTCATATAATACTTCTGAGAAATTTAGAATGTTTTATCCATAAATTGTATCTGTATTACAGCCATTCTCTAGGGATAATCCCAATATTATTTACATTTTATCTTACATGCAGTCATTCTGTCAGAAAAATAGTAATAGAGAAAATAATGGGATTTCTCAATTGTATATTTCCATTATTCTATTTCTTTCAAATTAGCCATAATTCATATATTGTTTTCTCTCCTGACAACATTTCTCAACCCCACCTTCACCACAGTTGGATGTTCACATTAAAAAGATATTGTGTGTCTCAGTTTCCTCTTCCCTGTATTAAGCACAATGCTTTACAGTCTCACCAGGACAAAACCCCTTATTCCAATATCACAAAGAACATGGACTTTAGAATCTGGCAGACCCTTAATAGATTATTTCCAGAGCCATGACCTTAAGCTACAAATGTACTACTTGGGTCGACAGGTCTGTGAACCTCAAAGTATAGCCATTATCATGCTCCCTCCTCCATGTGATGGTTTCTGTTGGAGAGTAGGAAACTAATGAAGATATCCAGCCTCCAGATAGATTGCACAGAAACCGCAACGTCACTGAGTATTTGAGGACCTTGTCCTGACCACTCCTTTAGGAGGTCACTGAGTCCATGCTGAGAAGACTGACATAGATCATGAGGATGACTTAAGACAAATGGTTTAAAGGCTATTTGTTGGCTAACTAAGGAACCATAGGATCTCTGGATCACACATACGTACAAGGAAGCTTCTATTATTGATAAAATCAGTTTCAGTCACTTAATAAGAATAATAATTCACCTATACATTTGCATAGACAACTGACTTCCTTTAAATATAATTCTCTGATTAACAAGGTAAGTTTACATTTCTGAACAAGAAGAAAAGGTTCTAACAATTCCACATGTTAATATCAAGTCTGATCCACAATTAAGAATTTGTCATAGATAATCCACAAGCATAACATTTATGTGGATAATCATCATTTTTTAAATTCAGTAATTTAATCACTCTGCAATCACCATGAACTGATATCGACATACCTGAATCTCTCAGATGATAAATAATGACTGGAGATCCAAATGCCATTTAAAAATTATAATTATTTTTAATGAAAATTGATCTTAAATTATGCATGTAGAGCCCTTTTGAAAAAAAGAATATAAGTAAAGTTTTACGTTTTTTAGTGATCTCTTGTCATTATTTAGAAAATTGCTATTTTTTTCCTTGTAATACATTTTTTAATTAAACGCTCTAATTGATTTTAATTGACAAATAAAAATTGTGTATATTTACAGGATACAATGTGATGTTTTGATCTATATATACATTGTGTAGTCAAGTTAGTTAACATATCTATCACTTTACCAATTTATATTTTTGGTATAAAAACATTAAATATCTATTCCTTTAATATTTTTGAAATATACATTATTATTACTGTGTTTATAATACAGTGATCATCTTCATCTTCTCCATCTCTCTTCCTATCCCTAGCATCCGGCAGCTGCCTTCCTACCTTCTGTTTCTATGAGGTAGACTATTTAGATTCCACTTGTAAGTGAGATCTTTCTGGGCCTGGCTCATTTCGCTTAGCATAATGTTCTTCAGTCTCATCAGCAAATGAATGAAGAAACTGTCACAAAATGTCCTATTATATATACACACGCACATACACACACATACACAATGGAATAATATATAGTATTTAAAAAGAAAGAAAATCTGTCATTTTTTTTTTTTTTTGAGACTGAGTTTTGCTCTTGTTGCCCAGACTGGAGTGCAGTGGCGTGATCTCGGCTCACTGAAACCTCCACCTCCTGGGTTTAAGCGATTCGCCTGCCTCAGCCTCCCGAGTAGCTGGGATTATAGGCATGCGCTACTACACTCAGCTAATTTTGTATTTTTAGTATAGACAGAGTTTTGCTATGTTGGTCAGGTTGGTCTCGAGCTCCTGATCTCAGGTGATCCACCCGCTTCGGCCTCCCTAAATGCTGGAATTACAGGCGTGAGTCACTGCGCCTGACAGAAAATCTGTCTTCATAGTACTTTTCTATGTTTATCTTTCAGTTTTAAATGCCTTTTCTTTTGAAGGACTGTTAACTTCTGCCATCTTTGCATCTACTTCCAAAAACTACTTTCTCAACCTTTAGAGGAATATTTTCTAGTATACTGAGAAATTTTGTAAAAATTCAATATGCCTAAATTTTAAAAGGTTCAATAAGCTTCTGAATGTACACCCTGAAATATGCTTCATCTCAAGCAGACATTTTAGAACTATTTGGGAAGGTAAAAATTTTAAAAAATTTATACCTCTGCATCCTTCACCCAAATGTTGAGATTCTTGAAAGTCTGAAATACTGAACACCTAAGTTTTATATCTAAATTTCTGCCACATTTTTAAAATCACATCTTGTTTTCAGGGTGTACTTTTATGATCTAAAATTAGCCCTCTATTTTAATGGCAGCAACCAGAATCAGGGAACAGAGTTTAAACATCTTGGTAAAATTTATGGAGTTAATTATAAAAAGGCCTTAGCTAGCACTTTTAAACCCATCTCAGTGCTCCTAAGGTCCTACTCCAGATATCCTTGGAACATGCTAGGCTACAGAAAAGAGAAACTCTGCACTGAGTATTCCCCAAATTACATTTTGTCATTCCATTACATTCTTATGGATTCTTTATAGCAGAGGTATCCAGTCTTTTGTCTTTCCTGGGCCACATTGGAAGAATTGTCTCAGGCCGCACATGAAATACACTAACACTAATGATAGCTGATGAGCTAAAAAATAAATCAGAAAAAAAAAAATCTTGTAATGTTTTCAGAAAATTTACAAACTTGTATTGAGCCTTATTCAAAACCATCCTGGGCCACATGCGGCCCATGGACCACAGGTTGGACAAGCTTGCTTTCTAGATTCTCTGTCATAGTCCTTCCAATATGACACAGCATTGTTTAGAGCCCAGGGTTCTGACCTCTGCCTTGGTACCCTGGACTGAATCAAAATGTCTTCCGCAACTGTAATCTATTAACCCCATTGCATTCTCCCTCTTGATATAGTCCTAGTATCCCCCATATATTTGAGCTTCCTTCCTAGACTCTAATTCCAGATAAGGCCTTACCCTGGAGTGGAAAGGAATAGGATCCAACTTTTCCACTATTACTTTAACGCTATGTGGCCTCTCTGGACAAACACCTGCACTTGGTTTTCAGAGGCTAGCACAGCTCAAATAAATATAAGGAAATGAACTAAAAATGAAAATCCGGTCATAGGCTTGAGAAATAGGCCAAGTTTGAAGAGAGTCTGAATTCTATCAATGGTTAAGAATAAAATGTAAGCATCATGATATAGACTTCTGGGATTATTATTCCCTGGCTTTTGGAGTTCTCCACATTTTGGGTTCAAGTGTTAAGGCAATATTTTTTAAAGTTTTGCAAAATCTTAAGCGTAGATTGAAAAACATGCAGTCTTACTGGCTTGTCAAGGTTACCTCAAGCAAATTATTTTCAATAGTCAATTGCACTCAAAAGGCCAGGGTAGAAATCTAAAACAAGTCCAGGGCTGTGCATAGATAAACTAGAATCTACAAAGAGTAAATTCCAAGACAACCAATATCATGCCGAAGTGTCATGTGCTGCTTTCATTTTGCTACGTTATTTTCTTATGTGGCAGAAGATTTATTTGCTAATTCTGTGTTTTGCTTGACTTGGGTTGTATAAACCACATGAGAAACACAAATTATCTACTAAAGGTATAAACATCCCCCTCACACAAGCACACACACACTGATAAAAACTGAAATAATTTTTTGAAGAGATCTTCATCCCTCATAAGCTTGTTTTATGTAAACAATCAAGGAAAACATATGAGCTTGATTGAGTTCTTCAGAAAAAGTTTTTGTTGAGCTTGCTTGCTAATGATCTTAAATTAAGGTCTACAGTGCTGCTTTCAATTGTGAAACATGTTTTCTTTGTTGTCTCCCTAACCCACTTCCCATCCCCAATTTCACAGAAAAGTTTTCTCACAGGAAGACCCAATTTATGCAGAACCAAACAGGAAACAGGCCCCTTGTCATCTCCCCTTTGTGAGTATGTTAATAAACAATCTGTAAAACTAATCTGCTTTCAAATTATTCTGACAGTTTGGAGACTGACAACCAGCTGTCAATTCCACAGCTTCCCCCTCTCATTCCCCTGGATGCTCCAAAAGAGGAGGTAGAATCTCGCCTGGTCACAACTTGAGATAATTTGGTACCTACAATCTTACACATCCTTAATAAAGTGCTAAAGTTACCATGATATTTAAGATAGGCAAATTATATGGATCAGAAAAGACAGCTCAAGTCTCTCAAAAAAATGTTAAAAAGAAAATTGACTTGAAAGCATTGCAATATGAGACCAAAGAGCAAAAGAAACAGTTGGAATTTGTATGTAGACATTTCTACTGATACCTTGTATGATAACACAAATGTTTTAAGCTTAGTAAAATGAAGAAGTGACGTGTAAAGGATATTGGAAAAGAAAACTTCAGTAAGAATAGGATATGATGGCTTACAAATACATATCAATTTCTATTCCCCATCAAATCTAATCTTCTCTGAAGATTTCTTTCCCTAAATGTGAAGATCCAAACAAGCGGCCTGAAGCTACTAAAGTTAATTAGTATATACACATTAACTTTTTGTAAAAACTGAAAACATAGGTCTGAATATTTTTTCCTTACATAAAGGCTGATTGTCTGCATCATATTTTAAAAAGAGAAAGGAAAAACTGGGTGTTTAATTTTGCCAAGTGGATTTATTTTACAAAGAATAGAGAATCTGTTTCTAAATAGCACATTCACAAAGTCAAAACATTTAGCCATGGTCAATAGCAGTTATATCTGTGGATTCCAGATGGCTGCCTCCAATGTGGCATGTATGCTCACAGGAATGGGTGCAAATTTGGGGTATGAGAAGAAATATTAGAAATCCCTTTTCTATTTTTTCCTGAATATAAAGAAGGAATTAAGCTTTTCTTCTAATTTTCTTAATGTAGTGGTGTTGATGACCTCGCTGTATCCATATGTCAGAAATTCACTTCCTCCACATTAAAGTTTCTCATTGGAAAGAGGGCTCAGCAGAGCACATAGATGTTGGCAGTGCCCACCATACTCCATGCTCCTCCAGTCGCATATGGCAAATTGCAATGTATATATGACGACTTATGTGGATTTGAATTCTACCAACCCAAATATTGGTATCCTTACAAGGCTTTGTAATAAGAAAAGAACTAATTAGGTAAAGTTATGACAGGCAATATTTCAAATTTAGTGATGGTGAGTAACATGATACCAAACAGATATTTTAGAAAAAAAAAATGAACACAATCTGCCCCTTCAAGGTAAGAGAATATCATGAAAACTTTAGCATTTTATTAAGGATGTGTAAGATTATAGGTACAAAAATATCTCAAGTTGTGACCAGACAACTTGTATTTTCAAATTATGAGAAAGTAATAGTCTTTCAGAAAATAGCCATGAGTGCTTTGAAAATAGTTGCTTGGAGATGTTTGCCTAGTTAGGTAATTATATTCCAAAATTTATCTAAGAGTGTCATCTGTGTACTGTACTTATAAATATGAAGTTACTAAAAAGTAGATTTTTTTAAACTATTTTAACATTCCAAATGAGGAATTTCAGGAGGTTTAATTCATTTGCTAAGAAATGTAATTATTTAACCCTTTCTAAGTTGTTTGAAATAACAATTGTTAGACATAAGCAAAGATTGAAATTAAGCTAAATTTCAAAAAAATTATTTGCATAATTGCTCAGATAGATGAAAGTTTAAAATATGTATCATGATTGAATAAATGTAGTTGGTGATCTCATATTTGGATTATTGTGTCTTTGTAAGGTTATCTCTAGCTATGAGAGCCATGAAAATCAAATTACTTAGATTAACTTACAAACAGCAATTTTATCCTAATGTATTTCAACACTATTTTTCAGAAAAACAAAATAGATTAAACAATATTGCTAGCACTAAGAGTCAAATTATTAATTAGTTATTAATTAGTAGTGTTTTACTGTAAAAAGTTTAACAGTGATAAATAGAATATAAACATAATGTTGAATATTGCTTACTTCATCTTTATCTCACTTTAACATTTCTAATTTGGAATATGTTTTATGCATATAATAATGAAACGGGAAAATTTGTTTTGTCACCACAGCATGGGGAGGTGGCTCACTTCTTTGATTCCCCGTTGCTCAAAACCCCTTGGGGAAGCAGGCAGATGAGCAGGTTGTGGGGCTCTGACCCCACAGCACTGTGTATGGGTGAATGTTTACAGCTCGTGAGTTCCCAGTGGGCATGTGTTACAGGGAACTCTTTTAGTTAAGCCATCCTTAGGCGGCTTGTGTTAATCAGCTCAGTTATACCCATTGCCTCATTGCAAGGACAGGAGTTTCTGTATCCCGGGGTTTCTTGCCTTGGTGTATGGAAAGAACCGGATCACACATGGACTTGGAGAATGAGTGCAAGGTTTTATTGAATGAAAGCAGCTCTCAGCAGATGGGGGAGCCATAAGGGAGATGGAGTGGGAAAGTGGATTTTCCCTGGAGTTAGGCGGCCTGGACACTCCTCCCACCGCCCCAGCCAAATTCCAAGTTGTTCTGCCGGTCGCTGGCCTGCAGGCGTCTGTTGATGTGCTCTTACTCTGCAGTGTGCCTCTTGACGTCTAGCTGCTTATGTCTTCTTCCACCGACATGTTCCTCTCAATGTTCAGCCACTTGCAATTCTGCCTGCTAGGGTCTCTGGAATTTTTGTAAGCACAGAATGAGGGCTTGACAGGCCAGGGTGGTCTTGGAAAATACCTGTTCTCACCTAGGTCTGTGGGCACAGGTCTGGGGGTGGAACCCTAGCCAGGGACCACGCCCTCCTCTACCTAGAACTTCTCTGCTCCCCTCCCGTATCAATAATACTAGCAGAATGCCTATGCTTTTAAAATAAATGTGCATGCGTATATTAAAGGCTCAAAACATTTTAATAATGAAGCACAGTATCACAAGTGTTTGGCTATCACTTCCTTCAGAATTCCATTATGTAGCCATCTGCACATATAGATTTGAGAATACATTATATAGCTGAAATAAAAAATGCCATTCTGAAACACTGGAAAATAATATTGAGCTACTATAAATGAATTTCTATCAGGTATGTTTTTGTAATATTTAGAGAAAATAATAAATTTTGAGATAACAGTTCTCCTCACATCATGTAAGTCTGTTACATATCATTTATTTATTAACTCATTCAACAGATATTTATGGTGCATCTACATATGGAAGGCATTGTTCTGGAACCTAAGGATATCACAATGAACAAAACAGAGCTTCTACTCTTATAAAGCTTATATTTTAGAAGCAGGAGATCCAGACTCAAAGGTAGGAACACAAATGCCAGATAAATACAGGGCTGATATTCCACTGGAATGGGCTAGAATAGCTGTACAGAGTCTGAACTACTAAAATATTTCTGTTTCACATGATAAGTAGTCCCTTAAGTATACCTCTTTTGCTGTGGCCTCCACAGACACTCCCTAGAGATTCCCTAGACTTCCTCTAGATCTAAGATCCAGACGATTAGTGCCTGGCTCAATAGGAACTTGGCAGGCACCCACCCTTACTAGTGGTCCTGGCATCCCCATGCTGACTGTTACATATTCTGACTTTTACTCCCAGGTTAATATTTACAGAGGGTTAATACCATATAAAAAGGAAAACAGAATAAGGGGTAGATAATAAAGTAGCAAAGATGTTTTTGTGAACAGGGCCGTCAGGAAGGACCTCCAGTGAGCCAAGAGCTAAAGGAAGAGAGAGAAATGAGCACACATGTATGTGAGTGGTGAAAGGGGACAGAGACAAATCTCAAAGGCCTAGAGATTTGAAAGTGAGAGCACTTTGTCAAAATCATGTCAATTTTACAAAAGCAATCAGAAATTTGGGTTCAGATATTAAATGAATTACAAATATTTCCACTTATCACTCAAGTCTAATCCAAATAATGCTTTTATATAGAACTTTCAATGTCACTCCTGAATGGACCTAGTATTATTATTATTGTTAGTTTCTAGGACCCTGAATTCAAATTCAGAAGATGTAGGCTCTCTTTTACAATAAGATCTGATATTTTCATATTGCCTCTCTTGCATAGTTTTGTCTTCAGTAAAAAACATGAATATTTACAATTATTCCAATATTTGTGCTTTTCTTCCATTTATTCAATGAACAGATACTGAGAACTCACAACTATGAGCTGGGGATATCAAAGATCCCTGCTTTCTAGGAGTTTACTGTACAGTTGGGGACATAGTCACATACATGGATAAGACACTGTAAAGGGTGATAAATCTAAAATGCATGTTTAGAACACTTACTAGTGCTGAATTTTCTCCTATTCTTTAGCAAAATTAAAGAATTTTTATGGTCCCTATTCATCATTTTCATTAGAAGGTAGATCTAAGAAACGATGAGATGCACCAACCTCATATTTTACTATTTTAAAGCTACCTTGAACATAAAAGCAAACCACTCATAGAGTTAATGAGGAAAAAAGAGAGAGACCTGGTTTAAATGCCTTAATTTTGTAACCCTAATTTGATTAATATATTTTTTCACTTTCAGAAAATATAGACATAATAAAATTAAAGTGTATATACTCTTATCAAGCATAGTGATCAGAAATGCACCAAACTTCTCAATGATCGCACTGATTTTACCTACGGCCATTGGCACTCTGCACAGGTTGAAAAGTCTTTGTTTTTCTCCCTTTCTTTCTCTTTTTTTCTCTAATGGTCCTATCTTCTAACATAATAGAATCCATTTACCAGTGCACTATAAAGCAGAGAAACAAGGAGGTTTGAACAATTTTTACCACATCCATCATAATCTTGAATATTTGCAGAGTCACACACAGCACTCTTGTTTCATGCCAGTTCTATGCTTGAGACACAATTACATGCGTTTTACTATTTCCTTGGCATCATTTCTACTTTACTTTTATCAAAAGCCTCTTGATCCCCAGAGCTTCAATTTTCTGTCTGGCTTAGGAAGCAGGGGAAAAGAAATACAGTTCCTATAGGGTAAAAGAGTGGTTGCTACATAGTGTTGCCCCATAGGCGCTGTCCTAATGCGACCTCTTAGAAAAATCACTATTTTGTTTGCCTTTGGCTGGAGAGAGAAAAGGGAGAAAAGACATACATGATTTTTAAATATTTTTAATTGATATATCATAGTTGTACATATTTTGGGAGTATGTGTGATACTAGAAGTAAATTTGGGTTGCCCCTGTGAAGTTGTCACAGAATTCTGTAGAAATGCATTCTTTACGATAAACACAAAATGCTAGAATTTTAACCTTAGCTAGGTGTTTTTAAAAATTCCTCTATAAACACTTGGAGTGCAGGAGAATGATACTAAAATACAGAGGGAAAAGATAAAAACGGTCGTATCAAATCACTGAAAACATCCCATACCTGCAGAATCTCTACAGACTAAGCCAGCAAATATGATGACCTGGAATTTCCTATCTCAATTCTTAATGATGACATTCCAGCTACAGGTACTCTGTAGTAGCCAAACACAAAGAAGAAAAACAAAAACAGAATCAAAATTGCATCTTGTCTATACTAAGTTTAAATAACACACTATATGCAAGAGGTGAACATTGAATCACAAATTTCCAGTGGCCTGATGTTGGCCTGCATTCTCTGTAATTGCTGTTGTTTCAAAAGTATTAGATGAAAATATACAAACTGAAGGATATGACATTCTAGTAAATCACTAGCAACTATCACATATTCCTTCATGAAAAAAAATGTAGCTGTGTGTACCATATTGTTCAAAAATAATATTGCTTGAAAATTAAGGTACGTAGGTTCTTCTTTGGGTTCTCTCACTTAGATTCTCTCAGTTTCAGTTCCTTTGGTTGAAAATGGTGATAATGAGTCGATATTCACAAGATTATTTTGAGGGGTGAATGAAATAATGTCATAAGTAAAATATAGAGAACTAAATAATTGTTAACATAGTATCATTACATATACATAGTATCATTATATATACATAATGACTATATCATTGGCATCCTTCTTCAAATATTGTTTTTATTTTTTTAATCTCTATGTCCACAATAATTCCAAAACTACCCTCTGAATAATGTTCCTCTGAAGCAGAATACCCTAGAAATGGGATTATCAAAGTGTGGTCCTGGACTGGCCGCATTATCTGGGACCCTGTTAGAAATGTAATCTCAAAGGCCCTACCTCAGACCTGCTGAATCAGACACTCAGGATAAGGTCAGACATTTGAATTTTAACATGCTCCCATGGACATTCCAATGCACACTGCAGTTTGAGAACCACTGAGCTAGTTGACAGAAAGTAAGTGTGTTTATCTTACATGCCATCCTGGTGATTATTTATCTGATTTTAAGTCATGCCATCTTGAGGCAGTAAAGAATCAGAAATAATATTCCAAGTACCAGGCTTCTAGATATCTTTCATAAACTTCATCATGGGTCCTTTATGTTATCAGGGCCATCGGGGTTAATTACAATTAAAGGGGCCTAATATGCTTAGCTTTACACTTTTTAGAAAAATAAATATAATTGGTCTGTTATGTTTTATAATGGCCAGTGAATACAACTTGCCTTATAACCTGTAATTTTAGAATTTAGTTCAGTAATGTTCTCTAATCTGAATCATTGATCTATTTTCATTGACCATATGTGAATAATCTATAATATATTGTTATTTGTTGTGGTTCCCAGGAAATTCAAAATTAAATTTAACATTCATTGGAATGTAAAAGAAGGGACTTCAGTTATATTTTATATCAGTCATTAAATAATCTTTTAAACAAATAAGGAACTTTATATTTCTTGTAAACATTTAGTAAATAAAGTATATAGAAAGGCTCTATTATATATGTTTTATATGTAAAACATATATATGTGTGTATATATATTTTGTATACCTACACATATACTAATATATTTATATCTAGTTATGCATATATACATCAAGGGAAAGTAGTAAAATTATAGAATAATTTTAATATGGAACGAATCCTACTGAACATTCTCCTTTCATTGATTCCTTTTTATTTATTCAAATTCACCTATAAGATTTTAAACATAAAATGTAGAAGACCAGATTCTGGTGTCCTGTGGCAGGTGGAAGCCAATCCACTTGAACCTGGTTTACCATGGTGATTCCACAACACTCAGAAACTTGGCTGCTAGAAGAACCATTAGGATAACCTTTAAGAGCTTACTTTCTCTAAAAGGGCTTTTTATCATGATGAGTGCTCTTTTGAAAGGTGAGACCTAACATGGTGCTTTAGAGCTCTTCTCTGGTGCAGCAATGGGTCCTTCCACAATGAAAACAGCCACTTGAAGGAAGCTGACCACAGTTTTATACTATAATTGTATACAATTATATACAATTTTACACTATATTGCGTACCTAGAACAGAGACCAGGATGCACAAAAATTTAAATGATGAAAGCTGGCATCTGAAAGTATTTTTAATGAGCACAGAGAAGGCTTTTTAACACAGAGAAGATTTTACCTCCTGGGACGATATTCAATCTCTGGTACATCTTCCTTTCCCCTGAGTTTGGTTTGGCCTTAGGCTTCTTATATGGGCATAAGGTACCAATAGAGTGAGTGGATGTAAAGATGGAGCTTTTACAACATTTAGCAGCAAAATATAAGGCCAGGGGTGTCGTCACTTCATTTGAGACAAAAAAAATAACAGGGGACTTATTAAAGCTATTCTGCAATATAAAAATATAAAGTAATTTAAAAGTGGATAAAGACAATGGGTTTTTAATAATATATTTAACAGGAAACAAAAGCAAAATGATATAGAATCTGTTTGCTCTAAGGAAGTAAAGGCAGATGTGATTTCTATGAAAAGGAAGTGAAATGCTTGAAAATGAAAATAAAATAGAGGTTAGAAAAGTTTAAGAGAAGTGGAAAAATGTCATAGCAGAATTTTGAATGATATTTGAAATGGGAATGAAAACATTGACCATAATTTGCAAAATGTAAATCTGTGATGTAGGAAAGATATTTAAGAAGATTTTCTGGGATGCAGAGAAAAAGGTCACAAAAATAATAGAAAAGCAAAGAGAATGTGATAAGTGACAAAAGAGACCCAATGTCCAGATGGTCTATTTTCCTGAATAGAACACAGAATGAATGGAAACAAGCTAACGGTGAAAAGAGGAAAGAATAAAAATTTCCTGGGCCAAAGGAAACTTTAAAGCTAGGGTGAAAAAAGAGATCTTTGCATATTCAGAAACAGATCTCCCTGTGGATCCTGCAAATGATCACTGCAGCCCTAAGTCACACAGTTTCACAATCTTTCTGTTTAGTTGTTTGGCTTGTGACATCATAATGAAGTTGTCCAATGTGATAAAGACATAGAATAAAAATCAGAAGCTCTTTATTTGCTTATTTCTTGGAGCAAATTCAATTATTAAAGATGACTGACACATTGAGCAGTTCCTGAAAGAGTTGTTTAATTTGGAAATGCAATGAAACTTTTAGCAGGGATCTAGGGGAATTTAATTTCTTTCCAATATTAAACATTCATTTTTTAAATCAGGTACTTTTTCATTGATAGAATCTAAAGCATTTGTCTGAAAAATTCTCATCTTATTCATTCTGAGAGCCTAGATTTTCAGTTTCTTTTTTAGTATTCCTTTTCTCCCTTTACCCATTAAATTGTTACTGAGTAATTTAGTAAATGAGAAGAAACAATTTTCTAACTGAAAAGTTATGGACTGAGTTATATTTTCTTTACATAATTCATCCATCACCTTGGAATGGGCAGACATTCAGACTTCAGATGAAATAAAGTCTAGATATTTAGTGTGTATATTTCAAATTTAAATGTGAAACTGAAAATAAATAGAGTTACTCAATATGCAATCCTTAAATCATTGAATATATATTTTTTCTCAACAAATATTTAGTAACCACTTGGTCAAACACAATATCACATTTGATCTGATCTTCAGCATATTTGAATTTTGCCAGATTTTTCTATATGTGTCTGAGAAAGATTATTGGAGTAAATATAGAGAATTAACTCTTTGGATTATGTAACTATAAGTACTTATATTAACCTCTAAGGTGAAAGAAAAAATAATATTTCTCAGATAATTGTTTTGTATTTTTTTACTGCATTAGTGTTCTGTTGCAGAGATGAATCACGTCTTACAGGTATATCAAGAGGAAGAGAACAGAGTAGTAAAAGCAATGAGAATCACCACCATTCATATATTTACACTCATCAGCAACCAGGACAGTGGTAAATGTAAGTCAACACTAGGAACCCTCAGATACCCATGCATACATTTATGTAGTTACATTAAACCTCAAACTTCTTTTCCTTCTTTGTTTTTTGACTGCTAGCAATATTACCACTAACTCTAACTTTGGTCGTTCAAGGTTCTAAAGTGGGTTGTGTTGTATTAAGCCACATAAAGGAAAAAGATGAGACTGCTATTCACATCTAACTGCAAATACAATCAAGCAAATTAAGAATCTAAAACATCTTTAAAAAGTCATAATGTAGAAAAATATAAATTTATATTTACATATGTCTAAAGACTCCATCAAGAAAGCAGGTTAGATATCAGCAGAAAATTTTGAAAAACAAATGAATAAACAAAATATCACTATGTATAGAGACATTCATAGCATGAAATATGGTGATGCATACAAAATACTATACAATTATGAAGAATTATTTTTTCTTATCCCACACAAGTATAAAGAATCATTTTTTGGTTACCATGGTAATTCAAGAACTATATGACAATTCTGTGACCTATTCTTGGAGTGGTAGTAGTATTTTGAAGTGCACAGAATTGCAACTTTGCTTGAATTGAGAATCTGAATTAAGAGTTTGCTAAGAGTTGTCATAATTAATGGTTAAGTGAATATTAATACTAGTGACATACCTGTCTCTCTGAAATGAAGTGTGCTCACATAGGTCACAGAATAGCTATAGCAGGTGTGGCCTTTAATCTCTTCTAAGTGGAAACACATTTAACCCTGCCTGTAAGTCAAAACAAGCTTGAGATTTTCATAAGATAATTTAAAAGAGCTGTAAGACAGTTGGTCAGTTATTTATTTACTACCAACAATGTGCCAGGCAGAGTTTGATGACAATGATGCTACATTGAACAAGAAAATAGGTAGCTACCCTTGAAAAGATTAGATTTTACTTGGAGAGAGTAGTAGACAATAAAACCAAAAGAGGTAACACATTTAAACAATTTTACATAGTGATTAGTGCTCTGAAGGTAGTAACTTAGGGTAATGAAAAAGAGTGATTAGAGGAAGTAGAAATGTTTTCTAAGGTGGTTAGATTCGGTCTTTAAGCTGAACATAAGAATGAGCTGAGCTTCTTCCCTACTATGCATCCTGTACTTCAAAAATATTCTAAAATATTGAAAGAGGACTCTCATTATGAAAGAGTATTAGTAGAATGTGCTGCCAAGAACTATATTTGTTTTTTAATACAGTAAATAAATAAAGTGAAATAATATATAACACCACCCTAACTCTGTGCTAAGTACCTTGTAAGGTTGTTTATGTATTTTTTGTCTAATCTTTACCAGAAACATATGAAGTAGATCTTATCATCATCATTTCCCAAAGGAGAAAACTGAGATGAGCGGGACAGTGATCTGCCTTGGGCTACACAGGCAAAACTAGTATTTGAACCGGATGTCTGATTGCTAGTATGAACTCTTTCTGGTATTCCACATTCATACTTCTATTTTATGTGCCTTATTATACACAATAGTTTGGAGAATGGGTGTGTACTTGATGCATAAACACCCTCATTATCATTTCCTATTCCGTTTCAGTCCCTGAGTTTATTTTGGTAAAAAGAACAATTAAAGGATTGATGCAGAAATTTGTACTTCCAGAAGTTTGGAAATTCCTATTAGTCAAATTTTCTCTGGGAACATGTTTTATGATGTGTATAAAAGAAGAATCTTAAATCTTTTTTGGGAGGAGGCAGTAAACACTGTTACCCTAACCAGGTCCCTTTCCTGGGACAGCGCACCCACCCTGGGGTTGTTATGAATGATGAGTATTAACCTCACCCAACTGTATCCCTTTCGTGGGACAGTGCACCCACCCTGGAGTTGCTATGAATGATGAGTATTAACCTCA
>NW_012098322.1:177023-220825 GCF_000951045.1 Mandrillus leucophaeus | reverse complement strand
GCACCCACCCTGGAGTTGCTATGAATGATGAGTATTAACCTCACCCAACTGTATCCCTTTCCTGGGACAGTGCGCCCACCCTGGAGTTGCTATGAATGATAAATATTCAACTGTATCCCTTCTCGGGAGACTTGCTGGGCAGTCTTCCAAGACTTGCTTGGAAATGCCTGGAATTTTTCATATTCTCTCTCCAGGTGGCCCACAGTTAAAAACTGAATGACATAAGGATACTGGACGCAAGCCCTGTTGCCTCAAGAGGGAACAACTCTGGGGTGTCCCTCACACTCCAGAGACATCCTGGGATCAGGCTGAGCCTAGAACTCAGCTGAAATCACTTATTTGGTTGGTTCCTTTCTCAGTTTTCTATCCTGCTTCCCCCGCTTCCTTTCAGGCTTCTCCTAAGGGAGCTCCTTCAATAAATCACTGGATAAGAATTTCAGTCTCAGGTTCTGTTTCTAGGGAATCTGACCTAAGACATTTATTCAACAAACGTTTATTGAACACTTGCTTTGTGCCAGGTTTTGAGCTAAACTCCAAAGATTCATATATCAATATACTACAGTTCTCTGTTTCTGGAGCTTGAGTTCTTGGGGGGGGCGGTGGGGTGGGCGGCAGTACAGGGACAGCTAATAAAATGTCAAAAAGACCATAACCAAGGCACTCAATCAAAAACATGTCACAGGATCAAAGAGAAGAGAACACCTAGCTCTGCATAGAGTGGGGAGAAAGGTGAGACATTATGAAAGACTCCACAAAGAAGATTGTGAGTGATAAATAGGAGTTCATCAAGTTGATAAGTGTAGGAAAGATTTAAAGGAAAGAGGGGCAGTCCTGTGGAACAGTGAAGTGACACGAAAGAGCAAGGTAAGACGAGGGGAATCTCAAGGAGCTTGGTGAGACTAAATAAGTGTGTATAGAGAAGACAGTAGCGGTTATCTGAAAATCTGTTGTAAAAGTCATGGTCTGCTAAGGAGTTTGGATTGTACAGAATAAAAATTATTAAAGGTACAAAGGAAAATGCACAAATGATAAAGCTAACACACATGCAATATGTCTTTTGTGAATATTAGATTGTCTGTTTGAATTTAATTGCTAACTTAAGGCTTACCAGTACTTCCTGAAGTGTAATTGATGGATAAAGTAGGTTCATATTTCATAACTCTACAGTGTGACCGGAATTGTATTAGTCAGAGGCCTCCTCACATTCTTATTCAGCATTGAATAGGCTGCATTTTCAGAATGTTCTGGCTAGGGGTTGAGCCTTCTACTTCTTTAACATCTGTGTGGACGTTAGCTATTGTAGGTCTTTAGCAAGTTGCTTTTGCGAAGTTAACACAAATCATGTAGTTGTTAACTGGGCACAGTTCAAATTATCTGTCATGTTCAGTTATTTTTATATTCAACTGTGCATCATTTGACCATCTGAATCAGGCAGTGATTTGATTTGCTTATTATGAAGGCTAAAAATAATCCATCTGACCTTCAGTAAACTATTTACTTTAGTCATTAAATTATGGCCATTGTCTCATTTCTGTTTTTCATTTTATATCTAAAGCAAGGTCAACCCTGGGAAAAAATATGAAGTATGTAATATCCTCATTCTCCTCCCTGCTTCCAGTAGTCTCTAAAAAGACTTCGAGCTATTCCAAAATGTTCCATTTTTCTCTACATTCATCCAAATACTCTCCTCAGGCTTCATGAGTGGCAGAAGAAAAGCTGTCAAACTGACACTGGTGTATGATAGATAGATCCTGGGGTTATTTTCTCAGTGGGAGGTGAGGTGGGTATGGTATAGTAAGTCTCAGAACGCTCTAAGAGAGTAAGAAGCTTACACTGTCTGCTTCCCATTTAAGAACACAAGGAAAGTTCCGCATTTACTTGTGTATGGTAAAGCTACAGTGACGACCATTTGATAAGTGTTGAGTCATTTAGTTAACACAATCTTTCAAAACACAAAGTCCACAAAACAAAAGGGAAAAAAAAATCGAAGTGGTAAAAAAAAAAAAAAAAAAAAAAAGAAGAAGTTGAGAAAAGACTTGTATAATGGATAGAACATTATCCTAGTAGTATGAAGAATGGGAGTCTTATCCCACTAAGTCATTTATCAGATCTGTGACTTTATGTAAGTCACACAATGTCTCCAAACCTCATTTTGTGTCTTCCCCATGGGTAGCATGAAGATCTACCCGTCTATGCTGACCCATTGAGTTTGTACCTGGTCCATTGAGTTATTATAAGGATTAAAGGAACTCAAGTGAATTTATTTTGTATACTGGAAAGCACAAGAAAAATTTGATGATCTGTGTAAGATTGTTGTCTTAGTCAGTTTCGGCTGCAGTGACAAGACACCACTGACTTCATGACTTAAATAACAAACATTTATTTCTCACAGTTTTGGAGGCTGGAAGACTCAGACCACGGTGCCAATATGGTCAGGTTCTTGGCAAGGGCCCCCCTCTTGGTTTACAGATGGCCATTTTCTCATAGTATTTTTATATGGCTGAGAGATAGTTCTGGTCTCTTCTCCACTTATAGGGACACTAATCTCATTCTTGAGGGTTTCCCCTTAATGGCCTAATTAGCTCCCAAAGGCCCCACCTCCAAATACCATCACGTTAGAGATTTATCTTCAACATATGAATTTGGGGTGGACAGAAACATTCAGTCCATAGCAGTTGGAAACTTTGGCTGTGGTTCTCACTTAAGGATGATCCTTGTGGCTGGCAGTGAAGCGATCTGCTATCCTGGCTACACTCTGCTATGTCTTGTGTGATCACATTGTCCATTAGAATCACAGGTTAACACAGTGGAGGTTTATGAGGATCAGTGTTTAAGTTGTTTAAAAATCTCTTGTCTATCTGTAGAAAGAATCTCCATTTTTAAAATGTTCACCAGGATTATACATCCAAGTTTTCTTTTTCCAACATTTATTTAAAGTGGCAATGATGTATAATTCACATAAACAGCCACATGTTCTTTTGGCGAAATGATGAGTCAACTTTAATATTCCACTCTTTTGTGCTTTCAAATTTATCAGTATACCCAGAGGAAAAGTGATAAGTAAAGCCTGCCCATATGCAATTCTTGAATAACAGAAAGTGAATGTTTTCTTCCGGTTAATATCAAGCGTAAGCGTCTGAATCATCCTCATGCAGTTATTCTCTATGAGTGTCAGATATTAGAAGATTTTAATGCATCTCTCCTTCTCTTGAGTCTGTTTTATGTGATTCCAGATATCATACTGACTTTTTTTGTTATTTTGACAAGAGGAATAAAATGCACTTTATGACCAAATCCATGTATGTTTTGGACTGCTTCACTTAGAGATGCTTGGGGGAACTTAATCAAGAGAGCTTTTATAGAGTTTAATACGGAAAATAAAGCTGAGAAAGTAAGCACTGAAAATAAATTACCTTGAAAATGGTGTAAATCTTTTTTATCTGTCTGTCTATATTTAATTTCTCTCATTTTCAGATGAAAGAGAATGCTGCTTTGAAAAAAAGCATTGTATCTCATGGTTTAACATACTTATTCTGACTTCCTAAGCAATGGGACCATGTCATCACTGCAATCATTATGGTCTTTTATTGTTCACCACAGAGTCATTACTCCTGTCTCAGTTATTTTTAAATATTTGCTGTAAAATTAGTCATATTTTCAGTAAATAACCAATATTTCTTAACCACACCATCTACATTACATGCACAATTTAGAGTATATGGACAGAAAGTCTGTTTGTGTGTCCTGCATTCACAAATGGATTGCTAATTGCTCTATCCTGGGAACTGAATCTAAGAAAGGCCACAATGGCAACAGAGTTTGCAAGTGATATGCCAGAGTGGAAACCAACAACAGGTTTTGTTTTCCTAGAAATAATGCTAACAATTTGGAAAACTACTTCTTCCTAAGTGTTTTTTAAATTTTATTCTTTTTACCTGCAAGAGAAATACAGCTATTGTTGAAAATTCTGAAAAACCCACAGTAACTTTTTATCTTTGTTTTCCTTTCAGGGAAGAAGGACACTTTCATAGAATCCTCATTAAATAGGGCTCAGACTACCCAGTTTAGCTCCAGCTGGATGTGGAAGAAAACATTGTCACATTATAGTTTTGTTTTGTTTTTTTTTAATGCTTTTGCCTTATTTATTATTTTAAACTTCAGTTTCATTGATAGCTCTTTTTTTATCTCTATAGATAGGGTTTGCAGATTTGGCTTCACTTTATTCTTTTTTTCCTACCAACACTTCCAGTCTTAGCTGCTTCCCATACTCCTAAGTATGCACCAGAGGAGGCAGCATTTGGATGAGAAGCACTTCCTTGGCTTTGAGACCCACTCTTATTAAATTTCAAGCCACATAAAGTGGCAACGGAGGTAATTCAAGAAACAAGCTCTTCCCTGAAACCAGCTTCATCAAGGAATAGTTCAGCACCATTGTTGTAATTTACACCCCTGTCTTTACAAATCCCTTCTATATCATTTTCTGTTTAGTTTAAAGGAGTAATGTGAGTTCTGTTGAATTAGAACTGAATCCCTGGGTTGTGATGTTCTGCTCACATCTGCCCTAAGCTCTGCAAGGGAACGCAGCCGACACCAATGTCAATAGAGTCCTATAAAGATTAATGGGGCACCTGAAAAGCAACAAGGACTTTGAGTGATTTCAGGGATTTCAGACTCCAAAAATCAATTTCCCTGAAAATGTGCTTGCTAATTTAACTGATAGTATTTGACACTCCTCTTGTGCAGTGGAAGCTGTAAGTATAAGAATCAAGACTTTATTTTGACTAAAGGTATAAATTAAGGTACACAGGCAGCTATGTACGCTCCAATATATAAACATGTGTGTGCATGTATTGATGTAATCATTCAGATTAGACAAAATGAAAGGAAGGTTATTGCTTTGCATAGCTTATCGGTATATAGTATGAACAATGCTCCACTGTATCCTTTATATTTTGAACTCTATTAGATTACTGAACAAAGCAACTTTGAAATCCCAGCAGAAGGAATTGTATTACAGTTTCACAATACAAATGCCCAACTTTTATTAAAAATTCAAAATAGGAGAAAAAGATCACAAAATTGAGTGTCCTATGGAAAATTTTTAAAGTATTTAATAAATGTTTGTGGAAATAGTTTTAAGTATGCTAAGTACATTTGGCAATTACTTGGAAATAATTATTGCTACTTTTTCTGCATAAAATGGGGATATCATGTCTTAAGTAGAGTTCTCCAAAAATTCCTTTTTTCAAAAAATGTATTTAAGAGAATTTTAGGTTGACTTGACCCTAGCATCTGGATTTAGTAACTGATTTTCTAGTATTTGTGAAAACTTGTGAAAAGACAGCCTGAAATGAAAAAGTTAAGAAAAATGAAAGAAAGAAGGTAAAGCTTTGGAAACCATGTGGTCATGCTTGCCACTGGCAACTCTTAAGAAGTACACTTTTTGAAGTCTCATTGATCCCTGATTTGAGATTCCAGGTTTAATAATAAAATATGACATGATTTTTCACTCTAGTGCAGTGCAATTTACTGCAAAAGAAAATGCAAAGTCCTGCTTAGTATAAGATTTTGACCTATTCAGAAAATTCATGAAGTTCACTAACCCTGCCTATTTTAATTCAGAACCCCCATTTTCAATTTTGTTACATGATACTAACAACAGAGTGTGATGTAAGTGACTTACAGTGCTGGTGAAGTGAAGTAGTTGATAACTAATACAAGTTTGTGCAAGTGCAGGATACAACTTTACAGGATCTGGTGCCTGCTCTCTCTCCCTCTTTTTGTTTTATCTCTTTCTCACTCTTTCTGTTATCATACATACTGTCACAGAGTGGTTTTCTTGTTCTTGTTATCAGCACGGCTTCTACGTGCAATTACACTACACATATCACAGTTGTCTGCCAAATGCACAGATCTTTCCCAAGTAGCAAATCTGGCAAAGTTCTTTTGAGTTTTTGCTTCTCCTGAAATGCACGTAGCTTGGCTCTATTGATAAAAGTGAATGAAAATATTTTAAAGGGGGAAGAATGACATTTCAGAACAGCCAGACTTAGTAAATGTTACAATATTAGAAAAAGGTACAAATGGGTTGATTGTTAGAAAGGCAGAAAGCAATAAAGCACAGCTTCACATGGATGTACACTATAGAGATAGTGAACTGAGGGAGAAATTGGAATGTTCACAGCCACAAGCGTATGACATTTAGGAAGGTACATTTCACTGTTGTGATAGAGAAAATGTGGCTGTTGCTTTGGTACTAACACATCTGCTTTGCTGGGTCATTCAATGTCACATGCTGTTAGCTCACTGACAGGAGCAAAAGAGTTTTTGTGATCAGCTCTGCCAACAGGATTTGGGGATGGAATAGCCCACCGCATGCTACTCTGCCTTGTGTCATTACCAAACAAATTGTTACATAAAGACGGAAGGTCATCGCTACTCAGTATGCTTCTATCAATGATGGTTCACAATGAGTTTTAAACTCCTCCCTACCCCTCCTTGGAGCCCAAAAACTCAGCTAGTTTTTCAGGTATCAGGTCTAAGGCAGAAATTGAGTTATCACAAAATCAGATCAGACATTTCTAGAAAAGTCAACTCAAAATGGCAATTGCTGACAACAAAATATTCTGGTTCACTAAGATATGTCCAAATTATGCTTATATTTTGTGGAAGACAAAAAGAGTCAATAAATATCCAGCACTTGAACTTTTTTGATACCTAGCAGACTTCTATTTTGTAAAACAAACTTATCATTGTTTTAATTCATTTGTGATAAACTTTATGTTATTAGTGATACATGGATTCGAATTCAACATCACACAAACCATACCTAAACATTTTTGTCCTGACACTTAACAAGTGGAATTTTTGTTTATTTTTGCCCTTTCCTTCTGGAGAATCTAGAATGAAATGTAAATTAGAGGGAGAGAGAAAAATAAGACATTATGAAATATTCAATATTGCTCCTGAAATTTCATCATCTTTTCACGTGACAAGAATACAGACTTTTTTTTTTTTTTTTTTTTTCCGATTTTTCCCTTTGCTGGCAGCTTCCTGGGGCAGAGGCCAGTTGATTCAAAAGAGACCTATTATACATGAAATACAATCCTTTTCAAGTCCTGGGAGAAACGATCATTTATTATAATGGAACTACAGGAATGTGCTCTAGCAGATAGAGGAGTTTCTGATTTTCTAGAATATATTTTTGCTGTTTGCTTTACTAATCCAAAACCTGCCCAAACATTGAGGATTTTTGTGTGCATTTTTTTCCACTTCCATTCCTACCTTTAAGCAAACAACTGCATACATGGGCCCCATTCACTCTCTAGGATTAGGTGATGTAAATTCTGCAGAGCAAGTATCAATAAAATATGAAATACGTTCCTTGAGAAATGCTATAGTCTTATCCAGAGTCAGATAGCTAGATGTCTCTTCTCTACTTATATCCTCTGACAATATGCCATCACATTTTTTGGTTCCTTCTTCCTCCTTTTCCCAGCCTCAAATACATCACTTGAAGGTCTTAACAGGTTTCTCAGAAAGGTGGTAAAAGAAAGAAACAGAGGCGATCAGGATGAATAAGAGCACAGATGTATAGCAAAGGCCCCTCTTCTTATTTTCAACTCCAACTGGCAGCCTTGCCTTAGGTGATAAAGGCCTAGATACAGCCAAAGGCTTTGTTCTGACCTGTCATCTGAGTTAATTATTTTCAAATGTCTGTCACAGAACAGAGGGATAAAACACCCTTTCGTCAGTAGTGGTTCTTTCTACCATGGTGCTCTCAAAGGGATCAGGGTGGTTTGCAGAGACAAAGCGTGCAGAAGTGCACAGTTTGACCAAAACAAGTAGCTCCCACATCTGGATAGTATTCCTGGATAGAATGTTCACAAGTTCTACAGACATAACATTCTTTATTGTCATTTTGCCTGTTTTTCCTTCATATTTCACATTAAAAATTATAACCCAATATACAAACACAATTTAATGCCTTTAAGTATAAATAAGTAATTATTTTTAAATGTCATTAGGAACCTAATAACACAGATAAATTTGTTATTTCTTTAGGAAAACTTTCCAAGGGTAGTAGTTAAAGAATCAAAATAATTTTCCCTAAGAAGTCTACTCAATTAAATTTATCATGAACCCTATATATAAGTACATATGTTTATGCATTTACATGTTTTATGTATATAAATATATGTGTATGTGTGTTTATATATAATTGATATCAGTATTATAGAGAAATTATAAATATATAGAAATTAGATATCATTAATTAAAAAGTAAATATAAATTAGCAGTTATACTTTGCATCTCATTAGACTTAATTTTATTAAATACATCTAAACTTTAAGAATAATCTTAACAGGTTTAACCTCTTTGTCTATGAGTTATCTGCTCCTGCCTTGGATCTACTTGGCCATTTGTATTTATTTCCATGTTTTTGTGTGTGTGAGAAAATTCCTCACTATATGTTGCTCTTTAATGGTAAAATTAAACAAAATATATTAACAATTTGCACACCCAGAAAAGTATTGCAAAAATTATAGAAAATATTGTCACACGTTTCCCTGAAGTTCAATTGCTATTATCATATGAAAGGTATGTAACAGCTGTCTCCAAACCTTATGGCACCAGGCAGCAGTTTCATGAAAGACAAATTTTCCATGGACACATTGGATGGGGCAAGGGGGTCTGACGGTTTTGTGATAAAACCATTCCACATCAGATCATCAGGCGTTAGTCAAACTCTCGTAAGGAGCACGCAACCTAGATCCCTCACATGCACGGTTCACAAATAAGAATTCACCCTCCTATGAGCATCTAATGCCCCAACTGATCTCACAGGAGGAGGAGCTTAGGTGGTAATGCTCACTCCTGGCCGCTCACCTCATGCTGTGTGACCCGGTTCCTAGCAAGCCACGAACAGTACCAGTAGGCAGCCTAAAGATTAGAGACCCCTAGTATATAATACTGTTAGCTTTCAAAACCATATACTCACACAAAGCTAATTAATAGCATCTATCACCATATTTTTTAATACTGTACTGGTTTGGAAGAGGTAAATTCCCTTCTAGACATCCCCAGCAACTAATTTGGATACTGAGGTAAAGTAAATCTATATTTATGCACAATAGGATCTTTGGTAGTAAGGAAACAAATTTAAGCTATTTTATATAAACACGTTTGGGTAGTTTTTGCTTAAAACTCATGGTGCAATTTTTCTTCCAAAATTCCAATACCAAAACTTACCGAACAATTTCAAAGATAGGGTATTTTCACTGAATGCTGTATCTACATAGCAAGATATACTATATTAATTTTATAAATTCATCTATTTTCTGTGATAACAAGTATACACACAATTTTTTTATAAAGTAGTTTTCCTGATCTTACTTTCCCTCCTTATTGATTCTCAATATATTTGTACAAATGTATTTGAAATTTGTGTCTCATGTCACCCCCAAAGAGTATGCATCAGTATGCATGCATATATTTGCATTGTTGTAGGATTATCACATGATAAATTTATAAATATTAGCACTATTTTCAATATCCACACCTAACATAATTCTAACTGTATCTTAACCTAGAAGGATGTAATAATATTATACACATTTGCTCTCCAATTTCTGCAGAGCTGCTCCGCAATCAAGACTCAAGATATATAGATGAACATATGTTTTACTCCTATTAGGATTTGGCTTGAGCTTTTTAATAATTAGTATGTTTCTATTGGTGATTATAACTATCTATCCTATACATTTCACACAGGCCCATAGCATTTGAAAACTGAATATAAGTTGCAAATACAAAGCATGCTATCTAAAACTTTTGAAAAAAGCCAACCACTATGCATTAAGTATCAGATTTAAATCTGCCTTGAAGAAAAAATTAAATGCTCACTGTGGACTGTGAGAGAATCCATTTCTAATGGTAAATTTATTTCAGTCCACAGGGAACCCTATCAAGGCACAGCTGACTAATGACTATCATTTTCAGTTGATTTCATTAGTATTTAAGTTATAGTATAAAGTACATTCCCTTCGGTGCTCAAAGTCAGTGATTTACATACATTTTGTGTGAAGCTTTTTCTTTGGATAATATAAAACTGATTTAATAACTAAGTGAAGATTTTTCTTATGCCTACCTAAATCCACTTATTCAAAAATAAATATTAACTTTTAATAAAATAGCTTTTAATGCATTATTGCCACCCATTAAAATAAAACAAATGATACCGTCAGCTGACCATCTTCATGCCAGGATAACACACTGTTATAGCCTTCTTTTTGTTGGAAGCATTTGATCATTCTTGACTGAGAGTGTAACTTTTATGAATGATATGCACTTTGCTTATATAGTAAGATAGTGGGATTCTGATCCACCGATTAAAGAAAGCAGTTGTTATGCAAAGAAGGATAGATATTCCATCCAACTGCTTGATATAAAAGAGAACTTTCTCTCCTCTAGCTTTTAAAACAAACCCATAAAAAAAAGTGTTCCTTGGAATTTTGGCCTTATATATGACTCCATTTTTATGATGTATGATTTTGATTCCAAGAGATATTAAAGGTGAAAAGAGCAAGTTGTGGAATCAACTACAGCACACTACATATTTTCTGTGTTATGAGAGTTTCAGAGGAAAAAATGGCTTTCTTCCTAAAATCAAGGAGGGGTCAAATAAAACATTAGTATTTCTGTAGATTGTAATCCAAGTCTGCTTATACCACGGGCCAAACTAGCAACATAGTCAATACATATTATGGAGGGTAGATAGAAAATGTTGTGCCTTTCTCATTGAAGAAAATCTAAGGAATCAAAAGCTTACATCAGATATTTTTAAATATTCAAATATCTCACTCTATAGCATAGTTTCCCTAACTATAAGCATTCATAATTTCAGAATTTATTTTGTAAGAATTTAATGAGAAAAAAGAATGTGCTTTGAAAAACATAATTATTTCTTATAAGACCAAATTCAAAGAAAAATATCAGTATGCTTTATTTTCTGAGTTACTTGATATTTTTATCATATTGTTTACTCTGGTGGAGAACCAAAATCAATGCTTCAAAACAGCTATTAGTAATACTCAATCAAGATAAATATATACGTAAAATTCTTCTGGATTTAAACAGGTCATCCTAATTTTTCAGTATAGAATAAGAAAATCCTAAGGAAAGGGAAGTGCCTTAAAAAAACAGTCTTTCAAATCAGACCCGCTAAGCACTAAAAGCTGGTCTCTACATTTTTACTTCCATACAAATAAAGTGGTTGATTGGCCCAATTTGCCTTTATTTTCATCTTTAATTTCAACACACACTCGCACGGGGATGGTAGAATGCATTTAGTTAAGCTCATCCATAAAGTGGGCATAAAATTTTATTAACCTTCTCCCACCACACCTCTGTTGCTTTCTTCCAATTGTCTGATTCAAGTCCTTTACGGGACTGGCATTTACTGGATCTGTGCTTGTTTCCAGCTTCTAATCAGATCTCCGGAGTAAAGAAGTATTTCTGTGGGTATCATTCACCAAGGGAAACCACAGCGAGCAAATGTTTTCAATGAAACAAATTTACTTTAAAATTTAGGATATAGGAAATTCTGTGAAAAATGTGCCTTAGGATATTTACATAAAGTTGCAAAGAATTTCTTACTATTCCTAGAATTAACCATCAATCAAAGTTTTATGAGATAAGATAATTCAAATATTCATATCAAGCTACTCACTGCAAATGCCCCTATACACATGCTCATAATGTTTTCCAAATTATTTCAGAATAACACCTGTGTCTAAAGTCACCCGACTCTGCTTCCAGACTTGGGAAATGCTGGAATGTAACTAGACTGCACCTTCCACAGGTCACAATAAGCTGTTTTATATAACTGAAAAGCCGGAGGTGGAGGTAACGTGCAGTCTCTTGTATTGCCGTATTACCTGTTAAACAAGTGAAAATCTACAGCTATAGAACTATTTGGCTAACATGATGGTATCATTCAACGAAAGTGCTATCCAGCATGACTATGAAATAATACCTACTGTTCCAATATCACAAAACAAAAGCAGTCAAATAGTTTTAAGGTATAAGTGTTTTCCTACAACTATTACTTCTCGAGTAACTATGATCTCAATTGAGGAATCCACATTTGAATATATAGCTCTAATTTTATTTTTGGAATCCCTGTCATTTCTTCTCCTAGTTTTGTGGAAAGATCTCTGGTACAAAATATTACATCTTAGTTTATAGAACTGAGGATAAGGAAAAGGTTATTTGTGTCTTTTTAAGAAATTCAAATTTATCTTTCGGAGTCTGGCTTATTTCACTTAGTAGAATGTCCTCCAGTGCCAGCCATACATGTTGTTGCATATGACAGGATTTCATTCTTTTTTAAAGCTAAATAATATTCTATTTTACACACACACACACACACACACACACACGGCATTCATCCATTTATAAACACTTAGGCCTTTTCCATATTTTAGCTATTATGAATAATGCTGCAATGAACATGGCGGTGCAGATATCTCTTTGAGACAGTGATTTTATTTCCTTTGCATTTACCCTCATAAGAGGGTACATTACTGAATTTTACCCTCATAAGAGGGGTTGCTGGATTATATGGTAATTCTGTTTTTAAATTTTTGAGGAAACTTCATAGTTTTCTATATAATGGCTGTATCGATTTACATTCCCACCAACAGTACACAAGGGTTCTCTTCTCCATATCCTCACACACACTTGTTATCTTTTGACTTTTTGGTAGTAGCCATCTCAACAGGTGTGAGACGGATATCTCATTGTGGTTTTGATTTGCATTTGGGGATGAGTGATATGAAGCACTCTTTCACATATTTTTTGGCCATTTTTATGTTTTCTTTGGAAAAAATGTCTATTTAAGTCCTTTGTCCACTTTTAAATCAGGGTTTTTTTTGGCTGTTGAGTTGCATGTGTTCTGCTATGATTTGAAGATAATTTTTTCCCCCGAAAATTCATGTTTAAACTTGGACTCCAGTGAGGCAGTGTTGGCAGGTGGTGCCTGTAAGAGATGACTAGACTCTTAAGAGTGTTTAATGCCTTCTCTTTCAGGAGTGAGTTCTCACTTTCAGAGGACTTGATTTGTTACCCTGAGAGTGAGTGGTTATAAACCGAGGTTACCTCTCACTTTTGGTCTCTGCATGCACTCATTTTCCCTTTTGCTTCTCCAGTATTATAATGCAGCAAAGGCCTTCACCAGAAACTGAGCTGATGTGGCTATCCAAGTCTTGGACCTCCCAACCTCCAGAATTGTGAGCTACAGAAACTCTTTCCTTTATAAATTACCCAGGCTCAGGTTTTCTATTATAGTGACAGAAAACAACTAAGATTTGCTCTTTATGTATTTTGCATATTATCACATTATTAGATATATGGATTAAAAATACTTTCTCTCATTCTGTAGGTTGCCTTTGCATTTGTTGATTGTTTTATTTTTCTGTGTAGAAACCTTATATGTAGTCCTAACTTTTATTTTTGCTTTTGTTGTCTGTGCTTTTATTATCATATCCAAAAAATAATTGCCAGGATGAAATTATGGAGCTTTTCCTCTATATTTTCTTCTGGGAGTTTCGTAGTCAAGACTTATGCTTAAGTCTTAATCCATTTTGCACTGATTTTTGTGCATAGTGTAAAATAAAGATCCAGTTTTATTTGTTTGCATCTGGATATTCAGTTTTCCCAACATTATTTATTGAAGAGACTATCCTTTCCTTATTGTGAATTCTTGGTCCCTTTGTCCAAAATTAGTTGGCTGTATGGGTGTGATTTATTTCTGAGTTTTCTATTCTGTTGCATTTGTCTATGTGTCTTTTTATATACCAGCACCATACCGTTCTAACTGTGGAAGTTTCATAATAAAATTTGAAATCAGGGATTGTGATGCCTCCAGCATTGTGCTTCTTGCTTAAGATTGCTTCAGTTATTGGGGGTCTTTTTGGTTCCATAGCAATTTTAGAATTGTTTTTCTGTTTCTGTGAAGAATGCCATTGGAACTTTGAGAGGGATTGTGTAGATCACTTTGAGCAGTATAGATATTTCGATAATATTAATTCTTCAACTCATGAATACAAGATATTTGCCCACTTATTTACATATTCTTCAATTTCATCGATATTTCATAATTTTCAGTGTACATATTTTCCACTTCCTTGGTTAAACTTTTTTCCTCTTTTATTTATGTTTTATGAATTTATTTATTTGTAAATTTATTTTGTAAATAAAAATGTTATCTTAATTCCTTTTCTTGGATAGTTTGTTGTTAGTGCATTGAAATAAAACTGATTTTTGTATGTCAGTTTTTGTATCCCGCAAAGTTACTGAATTTTTTATTAACTGTAGGAGATTTTCTGGTGGAATCTGTAGAATTTTCTATATATGAGATTATATCTTCTACAAACAGAGAAAGTTTTACTTCTTTCTTACCAATTTGTATAGTTTTTCTCTTTCTTGCTTAAGTACTCTGGCTAGGACTTCAGTAGCACATTTAATAAAAATGGCAAGAGTAGCCATTCTTACCTCATTCATGATCTTAGAGGACACACATTCAGCTTTTTACTTTACTTTCTTGATAATGTTCTTTAATGCATAAAATTTTTCACTTAGAGGAAGCTCAATTTATCTATTTTTGTATTGTTTCTTGTGCTTTTGATGTCAAATATAAAAATCCCTTGACAAATCTGAGGTCATAAAGATTTACCCCTACATATTTGTTTAACATTTTTATAGTTTCAGTTCTTGTATTTAGTTCATTCATCCATTTTAAGTTAATTTTTGTAAATGGAGTGAAGTAGAAGATGGCATGGAAATAAAGAAACTGCAGACAGAAATCTTGGCAAAGGGTGACGAGAAACTTTTTTGCCTGTGATACATATGTGTATTATCTTGATTATATCTTGGTTTCACATATGTACACAATTGTTAAAACATAACATTTTACACTTCAAATGGGTACGGTCTATTATTTTTTAATAAATGTTAATGAATCTGTTAAAAATTAAAAAGTCATAGAAGAAATACAAACCCATAACGTTAAAGTCAGCTGTTACAATGTTCCATAAAACTGAGTTGAGTACAAAAATATTTTTTAAATAAACTCTTCAGTTTACATTGAGCTGTAGTATGAGGTTATAAGATACTGTAGCCATTGATAAAAGTGTTTACTACAGCTGTACACTTTGAAGTTCTGTGTTTAGCTTTTCAGCCTAGGTTAACCATGCACATATATCCCTTTATTCAATCACGTGCATAACCAACATTTATTGACTATATTATATGCATTTAGCAGTGCCAGGACCTGAAAGTGCCAGGCATACTGTAGGTATTTGATAAATAATTTATTGATTGAATTAATGAAGAAGAAAATTAATGGTAGGCATTGTTTTGGTACTTCACATATAGAAATTAAAAAATAGTTATCTACTTTAGTCTCCTAGAATAAAAATTAAATGCGTTATGTGAAAGAACAGGTAACAGAATGTTTGATATTTGCTTTCTTAATATTTACTTAGAGCATACTGCATCTTTTACATTAGGTAGTTGAATCTGTTATTACCATTTAAATCTATGCCATGCTTTTGTAGCATTAAAAATATATATCTACTTCTGAGGAAACTAGAGCATAAATTTATTTGCCTTACTGAAAACAATGATTCTGCTCTGACAACTAGAAAATGGGCCTCTTTGAGCAATACATTTTCTTTTTAAATATTTGTAATGCATCTGAGTGTCTTTGTTCATCATCATACAAAGAGTTTCAAAAATAAATTGCAGCATTCAAGAGGGAGAGAGAAATATGAATTAGAAAATAAAGAGACCATATTCCATAAACATATTCCTTTTTTAAAAATGGTGCCTATAAATCACAGTATTCAAAATAAATGTGTCCTATTTTTGTGTTTTATGTGGTTAGGCCAATCTATATTAAACATCTCTTAAGTTAACATATTAAATGAATCTCAAAAAGTATATATAATAATAATTCACTAAAGTCAAAACTATCATTTAAGCTGATTTATTACAGTGTGGAGCCAAACCATGATTTGTACCACACCATTTTAATTATTATAGCTTTATAAAAAGTATTGAAATCTATAGTGTAAACCCTCCAATATCGTTTCTTTTTTTGGTCAAAAATGTTTTATGACTTCTAAATCCTTGAATTTCCATTTATGTTTTAGAATCAGCTTGTCAATTTTTATTTAAAAAAGGGCCTTCTGGTATTTTTTCTGAGTTTATGGTGACCCTGTAGATCAATTTATTAGGACAGAAAAAAATAAACCACAAATAAAATTGAAAATAAAAAAAATAAAATTGGAAATATTTTAGAAAACTTAAATGTTAACTTCAAATGTAACTCTGGCTTTTCCAGAGTCCTTGAACATCAAGAAAAGTGAAGGGTCCTAGAGTCCTAATTTGTAAGCAAACAAGTTAGCTTGTTATCATGTAATGGATGACCGCAAGAGAAAGGAGATTCTGGCCTGGCGTGGCGCACGCCTGTAATCCCAGCACTTTGGGGGGCCGAGGCGGTCGTATCACGAGGTCAAGAGATCAAGACCATCCTGGCTGACACGGCGAAACCCCGTCTCTACTAAAAATACAAAAAATTAGCTGGGCGAGGTGGCGGGCGCCTGTAGTCCCAGCTACTTGGGAGGCTGAGGCAGGAGAATGGCGTGAACCCGGGAGGCAGAGCTTGCAGTGAACCCAGATCGCTCCACTGCACTCCAGCCTGGGCGACAGAGCGAGGCTCCGTCTGAAAAAAGAAAAAAAGAAAGAGAAGGGAGATTCCTAGTTCAGAAACAAAGGACTTTATCACTCATGGCACAACAGGCTCAATGAGCTTGGTGTTTGCAGAGGTGCTACTTGCCTTCTACCCTGCTACCCATGGGATGAAGAATGGTACCTGTGGATGCTGAGCATGAAGTAAATTGTGTCACAAATGAGGAACCCTGAGCTTAGAAAACTCCAATGTTTCAAAGAGGTCTCATGTAAACTTCCCTACATTTGCCCTGGAGGGAGATATTATCTTTATTATCATGAATAGCAAAACTTCTTCCCTCTTCCTAGCAGGGTGACACTACCTCTACCTTTCAATGCTGCCAACTATGCAAATATCCCTGAAAATACAGTAGAAAAGAAAAGCTGCCCATGCCTCTGCTCACAATTTGTGCAGAAATCTAAGTCCCGTGGAGAATTTTCTCCTAACACTAAATCCAGCCATTATTTTTAAAGATATTTTCTCAAAGGAAATAAAAACGTTTCTTTCATACAGAAAAGAGTTGTAGAAGATTGTTCATAGGAGCTGTATACATAATAACTCCAAACTGGAAAAACATATGTTCATCAATAGAAGAACAGACAACAAATTGTGGAACCTTTAGATACAGAAGTGCTAGTAAGTAATAAATATTAACAAACTAGATACCATAATAACATGAATGAGTCTCAAAAATCTGTTGAAAGAAGGAAAGGAAGGAAGATGAAGGAAGGAAGGAAGGAAGGAAGGAAGGAAGGAAGGAGGAAGGAAGGAAAAAGAAAAAAGGAATGCAAGAGCAGGGAGGAAAGGAGGAGGAGGGAGGGAGTAAGGGAAGAAAGAAGGGAAAAGGAAGAAGGAAAAGAAACAAAACAGACTGTAATGGCCTGAATGTTTCTGTTTCTCCAGATTCATATGTTGAAACCTTAACTCTCAATGTGATGATATTCAAAGTTGAGGACTTTGGGAAGTAATTAGGGTTAGATGAGATAAGAGTGAGGCCCTGAGCCATCAGGATCCTAAGAATATAACCCTTACCAAAAAAATGACACTAGAGAGCTTTCTTTCTCTCTCTCTCTCTCTCTCTCTCTGTCCCCCCACACACACACATGCACCAAGAAAGGTCACATGAGCACACACCTGTCTGTAAGCCAGGAAGAGTCCTCATCAGAACCAGACCAGCTGGCATCCTGATCTTAGACTTCCAGCCTCCAGTACTATGATAAAATTAATTTATGTTATTTAAGTCACCCACTCTATGGTATTTTGTTATGGCAGTTCGAGCACATAGAAAAAAAGTATTGTATGAGTCCATTTATACAAAATTTTAAAAAGGCAAAATACCCTGACACAGACTGGTAGAATGGTTGTCTCTGACTGGAGGATACAGTAGAGTTGACTGTAAGTATAAATGAAGTTCCAGAGTTAATGAAGATGTTCTATATTTTGAGGAGGTGTGGTTAACTAGACAGGTATATACATTTGTCAAAACTCATTTAACTGTACTTCTAAGCCCTAGGCAATTTGCTATGTAAATTATACATTAATAAACATTTAACCATATTCAAAATAAAAATAAATAATTCAGAGTTACAGTTGTTGCATTATATTCTCTTCAGTAATGCATGAGAGATTTGGTTCTGACATGACATTTATTGTTGTCAAACTTGTTTAGTTGCATACATTCTAGTAGGTGTATAGCGGTATCTCATTGTGGTTTTAATTCACCTTTTCTTGATGACTAATGATGAACATTTTTCATGCGCTTATTGTTGCATATATTATATGTTTAATTTCATAAACCGACTCAAGTTTTCTCCATAGTTTTATTGTAGTATTGAACTCTAGAGAGTTTCTTATATTAATATTATTGAGGCAAATTAGTTAGCAAATGTTTTATCTCAGTCCATGGCTTGCCACATTCACTTTCTTAATGAGGACACTTAACAAGCAGAAGACTGATGAAGAAGACATTATTAATTATTTTATTTTATTGCTAATGATTTCTGCATTCTGGGGAAAACTATGCCTATCTATAGGTAGTTTAAATTTTCTTATATATTTTTTTCTAGAAGATGTATAATTTGAGCCTGTAGTATTATTTTAATGATTGTCTAGGAATTAATTTTAGTGTGTGTGGTGTGAGGTAGGGGGTCTATTACTCTCTTCATACGTGAATGGCTTCAATTTCCCAATATTTCATTTGCATTCATTTGTGATGTCCTTTTCTTTTTATGCCAATGTCAGGGTTTGTATCATTTTGGCCTCCTAAAATAAATTTATGGCACAACATATGGTACACCATGATGAATATATGAAAAGAATATGGATTCTATGATTTATTGGTAAGGTTATTTATAGAATTGGTAAGGTTATTTATAAATGTGAATTAAGTAAGTTAAATGAGTTGATAGTCTTATCAATTGAAATCATAATATCTTCAAATCCAAATTGTAGAATTGTCTAGCATCTTTCAGTTTTTTGCTTCACATATTTTAAAATTCAGTTATTAGATGAATACAGACTTAGGTGTGCTACATACTCTTGAAAAATTAACCCTTTTATAATTATATAGTATTTCTAATTTTAATCTGGTTATATGCTTTCTTTTAAAGTCCATTTTTTGCTATTAACAGAGACAATCTAACTTTTATATAATTATGTTTCCCTGATATAACTTTATTCTTCTACATAAAACCAGTTATTGCCTTTATATTTCAAGTGAATTTCAAATAAACATGATAGAGTGGTATTGCTTTTTTTAAAGTCTAAAATAAAATGTTTTTCTTTTCATTGTGATACATTGGCTACTTACATATACTCTAAATGTTAAACTTAAGTTGTCTATCTTGCTGGTTGATTTCCCCTGGGCCCATTTAATTTGTTTTATATTTTCCTGTTATCTTTTGAGTTATTTAATTATATTTCTTACTCCTTTGTGTCAGTCTTACATCATTTGCTCTAGGGAATATGATAGTCATCCTTAGTTACTGTCAATAGTGAGTTAATATGGTGCCACAAACCACACATAAGAATTTTGCAATAGAAATATTTTCATTTATTCCCTCTCACACTTTGTGCTATTTTGCCACATGTATTTTCAATATATGTTATACACCACAAAAGTGATACATCTTAGGTTTTAACAGTTATAAGCAAATTAAGGAATAAGAAAAAATGTAAAAATTTATTTATCGTATGTTTACAACCTCTGATGCTTTTTATTCTTTTGTGTGAGTTAAATTCTCTTTCTAGTATTATTTCCTTTAAGATGAAAAACTTTCTTCAACATTTATAGTTAGTACAAATCTCTTGATAATCAGCTTTTCCTAATCTAAAAATGTTCTAATTTCATGGATATATTTGAAACATATTTTTTGCTTTATACAGAATTCTAGATTAACTGCAATTCTTTTTCCCACTCAGCATTTTAAAAATCTGGTCCCATTGTCTTTTGGCTTGTATTGTTTCAGATAACTAGTCAGCACTATCCTTCATGACTTTGACCATACACAATGCATTTGTTAACTTTTATTGGTTTTAAGAGGCATTTATTTACCTTAGATTTTCTGCAATTGATTACCATATTCCTGCGTATGGTTTTCTTATTTTTTCTGACTTTGGATTTGCTGAACATTTTATATAAAATTTTTAACCTAATTTGGAAAATATTTGGCTATTACAATTTATTTGCTGCCCAAATTATTCTGTTTCTTTCTGTGACTTTATTTACGCATATGTTAGATTACTGACAGTGTCTGCAAGTTCAATGAAGATTAATTTTTTTATCTTCTTTCTCTTTTTCTCTTTCAATCTTGATCATTTTGCTTGACTCTTTTCAGCTCAATTACCTATTCTTTTTTGGAGTCAAAGCTGCTGCTAAACCTATCTAATGTGATTTTTGCCTTAGAAATAATAATTTTTTGTTTCAGAATTCCCTTTTAAAAAAATAATTTTGGCTGGACGCAGTGGCTCATGCCTGTAATCCCAGCACTTTGGGAGGCCAAGGCAGGTGGATCATGAGGTCAGGAGTTCAAGACCACCCTGGCCAAGATGGTGAAACCCCGTTTCTACTAAAAATACAAAAAAATTAGCCAGGCATGGTGGTGGGCACCTGTAATCCCAGCTACTTGGAAGGCCCAGGCAGAGAACTGCTTGAGCCCAGGAGGTGGAGATTGCAGTGATCCGAGATCGCTCCAGCCTTAGCAATAGAGGGAGACTCCATCTCAGTAAACAAACAAATAAATAAATAAATAAAATAAAAAATTTTTCATTTTCTTTTGTGAAGATACTTATGTTTACTTATCTGTCTACTCTTTCCTGTAAATCCTGGAATGTATGTAACACACTTGTTTTTAATCCCTTGTCTTCTAATACCAGTGTCATCTCTTGATCAGTTTCTCTTGCTTCTCCTGGTTAGGGGTCGCATTTTTCTAATTCCTCATATTCTGAATTTTTAAAAATGCAATTATGGAGATTGTGCATGATAGATTGTAAAGCATATAGATTTTGTTAACTTTCTGTATAAAGTGTTGCATTTTCTTTGGCAAGCTGTCAATTTACTGGTAAATCTGTTCTATATTGTGGAGAACTTTTTTAGACTTTAGAAGAATGAGTTTTAAAAAGGGATTTACCTATGACGAGGTCCGAATTTTCTAAAAATTCAGTTGAATGCCTCATCTCCCCACTGTGAATAGTTGCAACCCTAAAATCTCCTATTGCTATATGAAGTCTGGCATCTTCTTTTAGTCCACAGGGTCCTAATTGGCTATTTTGGCCGAGTCCCATAGAGTTTCACTATATTAATGCACAGGTGAGTATCTGGCCAACAATTCAAAGGAACCCTAAAACATGTAATCTTTAAATTTCTCAAAAAAAAACTCCAGGCACCTCAACAATTCTCAACTTTGATCTATCTTATCTTTTGCACAGGAGACTGTTGTCCTGTTTGGGTTCTACTCTCCTGTGCAGAAGTACACAAAGTGCCTCAGGGAGAAAACTGGGATGAAGTGGTTCCTACTTCATAACTTTTCCTTCCCTGAAAGTATCACAGGCAGATACTACTTGTTGCCAATGCCTGAAGACAGATGCATCATATAAAAATATATGTCTGTGTAGAGATATATATATAATTGTAATTGTTTTATCTACATATATTACATATAATTATGCACTTTGTATATTGCATATTATATATTTTATACATAATATAATATATATATCTACATAGAGACACTATATATAATAATATATATTTTTCAATTTAAAACATATTTATATTGAGATAATAAGTCTTACACTAATTATGCCTTGGACTGGAATTTCACATTGAAGTTTTCAAAATATGAATTTTCAACGTGTTTCAGCGCTATCAATTTCTATTAGAGAACAAATTCATATTCAAAAAGTTAAATTAAAAATATTTTTCATTCTTTGCCCTATTAAAGCATTGTGTCATGTCACAGTACAAATAATTTGAAACGCTAACTGAATATCCAAAAATTTGAGGTTGAAATTGTTTTCCATTACAGTTTCCAATTCAATAGTTTCAAATGGCATATTTGCTTTGTTTTATCTTTCACTTCCTTAAAAAAAGTCTTGTCTTAAATATGCAAATAGGCAGAATTGGCATCATAAGTAATGATCACTCTGTACATATAATATTTTAATGTTCTATAATAGAATGCTTTAATAAGGTCTGAAAAAATATGAGATAATAAAAAGTTGTATGGACAAGCAAACATAACAAAGTAAGTATTTTATGTGACAGAAAAGTTGAATAAGTTAATAACTGCCACAATTTCCACATAGCAAGTTGACTCTGTGACATGTGGCAATTCATAAGGATTCTGCTAGATTAACTGATTTCTTTTTGAGTAATCACAGCCAGCCAGGTCTCATCAGGGGTAGGCAAAAGAGTTCTGTTACTACCATTGCTGACTTAATTTTTACAGTGTAATAGCTTTGGAGTCACTGAAAATTCTAGTTTAATGAGAGAGGCTATTTCTCTTGTGACATATTTTTTTTCTTCCCAGAGAAGCTAGCATTTTTGAGAATTTTAGGTAGTCCTAAGGGCAATTCCTAAATGGACTGATAGCCTTGAACCTTAGCAGCTCTGGCAGCAAAGTATATGGATTTTGTACCATGCTTTATATTTCCAGGCCTAAATAACTATGTAATTATTTTGTAATTATAAGGCAATCATTTACTGGCAACTAGAAGTTTTTCATTTTTATGGTAATTCCAAGTATAACTACCATATAATTTGTAAGAAAGAAATAGCTGTGCAATTACTCTGTATTAACACAGTAATTACCAAATATGTCCAGGCTTATTTGTGTCTTATGAAATAGAGATTTTCACACCTGCATACTGCAAATTACATAGCAGCTACATATGCTTTCTTCATGTGGCCTATCAAAAAACAAAAGGCAATGGGGTTTGGTTTCTATTTCATTATATCATTGTATTAGGTTATCAATTGAATATAGTATTTTGTCACAGCTGCTTCTCTGTGCTTGCAGTTGAATTGCCCCATCATAGAAAAGTAGAATTAATTTCATAGCTGCAAGGAAAAGCATAGCTCAGTGGAAAGAGGTGGAGTTTTAAAGTTTTAAAGTCAAACAGATATGCGTTTAAATGCCACCTTGTCTACTTTTGGGCAGAGCGTTTTGAATAAATTACTTAATTTTCCTCATCTGTAAAATAATAATTAAATTTATAAATTTCAAGACTAGATAGGCAATTTGTATACATAATCTATCATTATGATGGTTTCATTCAGCCAACAGTACATTTCACAAATATCTATGTGCCAGGCATGTCTCAGTTACTGCTGCTGCATCAGAAAACCATAGAGAGACTAAGAGGCTTAAACTACAGAATTTATCTCTAATGTTCTGAAGGCTGAGACATATGAATCATGATGCTAGTGTGATCAGGTTCCAATGGGGCCTCTCTTTCTGGTTTGCTGGTGGCCATTTTCTTGCTGTGTCCTTGCATGTTGAAAAACAGAGGAAAAGGAAACAAGTTCTCCCCTGTCTCTTTCTTAAAGGGCACTAATTCCATTCATGGGAGCCCGACCCTCACGACCTAATTACCTTCTTTAAGCCCCATGCCCTAATACGATCACATTGGCAATTAGGTCTCAACATATGGATTTGGAAGGTACACAAATATTCACTCTCTAGCAAGCCATTATATTAGGAACCAGAGAAACAGTTATGAAAAAATTAGACATAAATCCTGGCCCTGTGGATCTCAAGGTGCAAGAGAACATCTTAACTGTAATTGAATTATCACAACCATGTAAATGAAAAAGTAGACCTCTGATAAGTGCTTTAAAAGAAAAGATGCAATTCAATGAAAGCATGCCCTCCCTTAGATAAGTCTTCACTAGAAGATGAGTTAAGAACGATCATGTGAACACGTATACACAAATGTTGACAGCAGCTTTATTTGTAAGACCCAGAAACTGCAACAGACCAGATGTCCTGCAGTGGGTTTATACTTTAAAAAACTGTAGTACATATATACTATTCAGAACAAATACTATTAAGCAATAAAAACAAGCCACTTGAATGAATCTCCAAGGAATTACCCTGAGTGAAGAAGTCAGTCCCCAAAGATTACATATTATATGGTTCCATTTACAGAATATTTTTGAAATGATGAAAGTTTAGAAATAGAGAGAGTTTTGTGATTGCCGGGGGATAAAAGGGAGATGACTGTGTTATAAAAGAGCAACACAAAGGATCCTTGTGTTAATAGAAATACTCAGCATCTTGACTGCGGTAGTAGATACATAATTGTACACATGTATTAAAATTGCATAGAAACAAATACAAGCACACACACACACAGAGACACAAATAAATAGAAGTTAAATTGGGAAGTAGACTTAATATCAGTGTCTTGGTTGTGGTGTTATACTACAGTTTGCAAAATGTTACAATTGGGAAAAGAGGATAAAGGTCACAAGGGATCTCTCTCTATTATTTCTAATTACAACTACATATAAATTTGCAAGTATTCCAATAAAAATTTCAATTAAGAAACAACTTTGCATTTCTGTGATAACTCCTGTCCCTCAACTTCTCCCCTCAAAAAAAAACCCATAAAAAGTGCTAAAAAAAAAAAAAAAAAGCTATCTTCAGAGAGAATGAGGCCTGTGACAGAAGCGGCATGACATATTCAAAGAATCAAAATAGACGTGTGTGTGTGTGTGTGTGTGTGTGTGTGTAACAAAGGGAATGAGGAATACAACATTCAAGATGAGTATAGAGATATATTTAGATCCAGTAGCAACATCAAAAGATTTGGTAATTCACCTAAAAAAGTTTACATCATCAGATTTAGACTTCGACACTATCATTCTAAAAGACTTATGTTTGCAGGAAATGAAATAAATACACAATTGTTCACTTACTTTCTCCTCCAAAACTTCAAAATCACAAAAATAAAATAATTTAAAAAGTATACATACACAAATGTTAACCGATTTGGACAGGAGCAGGTGAGGTATTTCAAGACATTTTTGAAAGATAGAGAGATTTACAGACAACTGATTCAGTAAAAGGATCAGAGCTTTAAGGTAAAGACCTTCACTAGAAATAAATATTTTAAACTCCAGAATTTCTGAGAGGCTCAAGTCGTCGATTCACAGGGTACAATGGCAAACCTGCCAGAATATAATTGCTTCACACAGAGCAATGGTGAAGCTGGAGCTGAGTGGGTGGTGGTGGGTGCAGAGAGGAAGACAAGTTGGAAGTTTGAATATAGAGAAGGTTGGTACCTTGATTCCCATTCCTGTCCCCCTCAGCAAGGACACTGCTGCCCAGGGAGAAGCCCATCCCATCTCCCTGTGAATATTCTCAGACCACACCTTCCACCTTCTCTCATAATTTCAGCTGCCAGACATTTGTTCCACCTCAACCCTCCCACTATCACCCAGGCATGAAATACAAGGAGAGGAGGAGAGGAAAAATGGAGAAACGGAATGACAAAAGGGAAAAGGAGGTTAATTCAAAGCAAATTATGAAAAAGAGAAGTGAAAGATGAGCATTAAAATTATTAAAATAAGAGCAAATGTGTACAACATGTATTTCCTCTCCCTAACATATTAAGTAGTGGGTTTATTGCAAACATTTGGACGAAAATAATTTAAAGCTCTCATTGAAAATTTTGACAGAATGAGAAGCAGATACTTTTGTAAAATTTTGAGATCCTTGTATTACGCATCTGCAATGCGTAGGGAAACCGTGCATACTGCTTTCCTCTTGGTCGTGCTGTTTTTCTCCGGTAGTCCAGAGGTCACACCTGAACAAAACACCCTCTCTCCCTATCAAAGCATCCAGTTCAGATGATAAATTTCATATTTCATGATTGCCACACAATGTATAAACCCCTCCTTTTTTTTTTTTTTTTCTCTTGAGACAGTGTCTGTCTCTGTTACGCAGGCCTGAGTGCAGTGGCGCAATCATCACTCACGGTAGCCTCGACCTCCTGGATTCAACAGATCCTCACACCTCAGCCTATCAAGTGGCTTGAACCACAGGCACCTGACACCTCATGAAGGTAATTTTTTTAAAAGAATTTTGTGGAGAAAGAGTCTCACGATGTTGTTCAGGCCGGTCTTGCCCTCGTGGGCCCAAGTGGTGCCCCCTCCTAGGCCTCCCAAAATGCTGGGATTACAGGCATGAGTCATTGAGCCCACCCTAAATTTTCTTCCAATTGCCATGTTAAGTACACATGATAATAAGAGATGAGCCTTCAATAAATCCTCAAAAAAACTGTAATCTTTAATTGGCCAGAGACCAATGACCTGACATAGGTGATGATAAATTATCAACAATGACAAATGTGACACTTGTTTAGTAAAAGCTTCAAGATATGAACAATTTTAAAAGGAAAAAGTATCTTAAAATTTTGAATGAACTTAATTTTCAAGGACTTTGTATAAAGATAGACCCTATCATAACAGAGTATTGGAAAATGTTTATTCTGTTTCTCTATGTATACAACAACTGGCACAGAATGCAAACAAAGTAGGATAACATGCAGATTTTAGAGATTCATTTTAAAGCCCTTATTTTGCTTTTTTTTTTTTTTTTTGAGGTGTCAAGTGTTTTTTGCATAGCTGGCAGAATGAAGTCTCTCATAATTTATTGAAATTCACTTAATGCTCTGTCAGACATTACAATTTATCGCAGTATTGTCCAGACAAGCCAGAATATAATAATAGGATACAATATGATATATTACATAATAAGCTAAGAAAGGAAGAGCCTTAATTAGACAGGAAAATGAGGATGTTTTAAGAATATCAAACTAAAAGTGTATCTATATTTTGTAATTTCTCAGCCTGGAGTAACCTGAAATTTCAAAGGAAAAAGGAAAGAATTGAGTGGATATTTTTTAAACTATTGCATAATAAGGAGGCTGTTGCCATCTACTCTAGTAAATCTAGAGTGATAAATGCTCCAGCGTGATTATTAATAGTTAGCAAGTGACATTTCTCCCAAGAGTGTAAGTTACTGCAAGAATACAGACGCATACACTGGTACCCATCACTATTAGCTAGCCTCGCTAACCAACATTATTAGTGGTGGTCTGTTTTCAAAAGCATCTGGGAAGGATCAATGCAGCCATATTGAGCATATTCTAGTGTCTAAGTTAAAAAAAAAAAAGCATTATAAATGGAAAAGGAGAATTCTGCCAGCTAAAAAAGTTAACACTCAAAAAATAAAGAAGTCATATTTTCATAATTTATTCCAAGGATACCTAAAGGCAGTACCATGATACAGGTAGAGATTTCCCATTATAGGTAACCTTATATTAGAAGAGGTTTCTAGCCAAAAGAAAATTCAATTATAAAGATTACCTTCTCTTTAAACTTGTTCTTTGCCTTCAATGTGAGAAGTCACATATTTCAGACAGTAAGTGACATAGAGGAAAACATATGGAGAAAATATATACTGATGGTTTAATGAAAACTTTGAGTAGTTATCTGATAAATAACAATGACCTTGTGACAATAACACTTTGTAAATGCTTCGCTGAATATTCAGTGAGGCTCTGTATGTGTGTGTGTGCGCTCATTTGCTTAAAGACAAATCCCCCCTGCCATTTTAAGTGATGCTTCCAGAATGGGATTAAGTTCATGAACCTTCTGAAAAAAAATCCTTCCACAGGACCTCATTATAAATCATATTGTATCATTACCAAATAAACTGATGACTGAGTGAAAACATCTGTAATGATATTATGACAAACAACACTCCATCATTTTGAATCTGGATATTAGATGCCATTCTTTAAAATGACTCTAAATTACAGTTTTTGAGGAGGGTGAATTAATGTGAATACTTCAAATTGTCCATCTGAGACCATGAACTATGAAAACCTACAAAATGATTGAGAGAATTACATTTCACAGGAAAAGTTCTATATGTGGCTAGTTTTCATCTCAACTTATCCCTATATCCTCCAAAAAAAAAAAGGAAAAGATAATATTTCCTATTAAAACACATCGCTTTATAGTAAACCTTGATCGAGGTGTCCGTATGCTCTCTCTCCCTGCTCTCACCCCACCTGCAATAGTGACATCTGACTCTTTGGTCATGTCTGTTACTCAGCCTTTTTGCCATCCTCTGAATACAGCAGGTGCATGATACAATTTGCCTGCAGTTTCCTTGCTTTCCTGTTCAGAATGGGCGTATGAACCATATATACCTCTACCGGAGATTGTGTTGACTAAAATGCTAACAAACATCTGCATTTTGTGACTAAAGCTTTGAATAGCTTAATCAACATATGGATAGGGATAAAGTGGTGTGCACATTACCTTATCCTCCATTGCTCAGATTCTATTTTTCTGTTACTGCAATTACGTATTTATCAGAGCTGTGAGAAATATCTATTGGCACTCTAAAGTGCAATTATTTGCAGATATTGCTGCAAATTTTGGTGTAATTTCTTGCAGTGAATTATAAATATGTTCAAATTTACGTGATGAATATGAAAATCTATTTCTGCATGTTCTTGGGTATTAGACTTGGTGTAGAAAGAAATCTTGTTTAAAGTATCTCCTTTTCTCATATAAGGTATTAATAACATTCATTGTTTTTCAATACTATGGAGTTTACCAATGGGTGATTCAGTAATGGAAATGCAGGCGAAAAAATGAGAAATAGAAACCGCAAAGCAGAACAAACATGTTGACAATGTAATTCTTTCATTAAGCAGTCTTAACTCTTTGTGCTATAAATGCTAAAAAAAATTGATTTCCCCCAATTGCTGCCTTATATCATCAGCCTCCTTTCATTTTCCTTCAGTAATACCTTGGGAAAATTCCATAGTTGAACGATCACTTTTGGTTCCTAAAATCAGCCCAATTTAAAATTTTAATCTCAAACTTTATTATAATAATCTCCTTTCTTCCCTTCTCATAGCAGAGCTAGAGCTGGGATCCTGACTTCTCAGTGCAGAGGGAAGATAATTTGTTTAATCTGCAATAACAGAATAGGGAGGGTGATAGTTTTAGAAAGGCAGCTGGCATCTAAGTCCCACAGAAAAAAAAATGGGACTAGGATATTGGGATTCTGGGTCATCAAATAAATGCTCAGTCTGCCATGGGCTCTAACTTTCGGTCTCATTTGCGTTTTCTCTAACCATGTGAATTTGCAGACATACTTGCTTTAGTCTCTGAATTTTTCAACATAGTGTTTTTCCAACTGCAGGTCATTTTTGTAGTGTTTCTCAATCTTTTTGAAAAATTGCCTTCTAGGGAGACTTTCTAGACATTTTTCCCCTAATATTTTACCCTCATGAAATGTTAATGCCTATTTATGTACTGTGACCTTTTGGAAGGCCACAAACCATTTTACTGTCTAAGTTTTCTTTGTCCCTAAGAAACCATTTTTCCCCTTTGGGGACAATATCACCCCCATTGAGAATGCATGATTTAGAGGATTGCTATCAGATCTTTTTAGATGATACTGAAAAAAAATGATAGTAAATGTCAGTGTTTATCACAAGCAGTATAACAATAGGTATTATTTTATAAAAATGTTTTTCCAAAATTATATAAATTATTGCATGTGTATTTATGCACACTCACAATATAAAATGCCCTTCTTACTTTAGGATTCAACCAAACAATGAAAATCACTGTCTAACAGGTAACTGCTGGCACAAGAACATACAGCACAAACACATACACATATGTGCACACCCACAAAACTAAACCAGTAAGTAGGAAAATCATTTTCCTAACTTAATTTTCAAAGCAGCGTTCTTGGTTAAGTTACTATAGGATGAACCTCTAGTGCTATGCAGGGTAACATCTAATTCCTATCCTTTTCCTCCTCAATTCTAAATTGCTCCTCTGTGGACTTGTCAGGAAACAGAAAGGGGTCTATTGCTCAGCCAGGATCTTCTTAGTAGCTATGCCTTTCCTCCCATTAAGTTATCACTGTTAGCAAGGACTCAATTAAATTCTCAAAGTCCTTTTATGTTCCTTTGTATTTTTTAATAAAAAGGGCAATTCATTTTTTCTTTTATTAATAATAGATATGATTATCAGGTAATATCACTTTATTATAGTTATATTGTCACAAACTAGGCCACTTTCTATGTTGTTGTTCCTGATCATAGTTCTAGAATGACTGAGTTGAAACATCACTTTGGAAAATGTGAAAAGATTGGTGCAAACTGTTGCTCACTCTTTTTCCTTCTATTAATTGGAGGGAAGGGATCAGAGAGTAATCAGAGCAGCGTCACCAACTCCACGTCCTAGGCAGGGACAAAAAAGACCAGAGATTCTTAGGATTAAAAGGAGCTGCCATTTTAGTGGTTGTTTTGCTGGTTGGATTTGTTTGCATATTTTGTTTTGGGAATCAGCATTTACTGCAAGGAGGATACAAATTAGAAAAGGGCCAGTTTCCAATGGTCTGGAATAGCTTTAAAAGTCAAAGGCTATAGAGGGTAGGTCAAGTAGTACAGATGGTGAAGTTGGCTGGCTGGGTTGGGGCCCTTGATGGTGCTGAAGACTTGGGTGATGTCCCATGTCTCTTCTAAAGGGGACTGCTGAGACCCCTAAAGAGAGATTTAGTTTTACAAGATTTTCAAACAGCAGACAGACATCTAGATTTTTACTTGGAATTAGTGTGCAACTGATTCACATTTTTATGAACCCTGTGCAGATCCAAAATGAGTGAGTTAAACACAACCCGAAGGTTCTCAGTTTGCAACTTCTGAAATAAAGCTTTGTCTTTTGATAAGATCACTTGCTCCCAGAGAGGAAAATAGTTAATCAGACCCACCTCAAAACTGGTCTGAGCCTGGGGCAAGAGTAGCATTGAAGTCCCACACACCGTATCTCTAAATATTTGTAAACTACAAATAAAGCTAACAAACATTTATATTCAATACATTTTAGGGTTGTCTTGATAAATATACTTCAGACAACAAAATTTTAAATATTTCTGTAAAGCTATGGTTTCTTTTATGGCTAAGAGTAGGCAAAGTATCAGAAGACTACATTTAATTACTATTATCATGTCCACGTGTTCTGTTGGTGAATTTTTCTGTTTTACTGAGTAATGAAATAAAGACATAATTGATAAATCATTCATACTGACTTAAATGTAAGGAAAATTACTAATTGTATTATTAAAGTGAAATTTTCACATAATTTTTATTCTATTACAATACAAATTAAAAGCAATTGTTGTAGAACTAAGGCTGGTGAGTTAGCTGCCTGTGTTTGCAAATAAAATTTTATTAGAACACAGCCTTGTCCATTATTTGCATATTGTCTTTGGCAGCTTTTGCACTACAATTTCAGAGTTAACTAGTAGTAACTTTTTCTGATCCTTTACAGAAAGTTTTTCAATCCCTGGCCTTAAGAATTCAAAATTAAAATGTAACTTTATGAAAGTCTACAAATTCAAACATATTCTTCATTAAAACATAAACTGAATATTCAAAACTGACATTATTCTCAAAATATTTTTTCTTCTAAAATGCTGAAAATTGTTAAAAGCAAAAAGAAACATCAATCATGATTAATAAACATCAAAATTTAAAGAAAAAAGAAAATATTTAAATAGAATGCATGTATTTTATTACACATTTTTATAAAAACAAAATTATGTGCAATTTCACTTTTTGATGTCTATTTATTTACCAATACCTTTAAGTAAGTTAGATCTTGACCTACATATATATATACACACACATATATATATATAATGTAAATTTAAAAGAAATATGAATTGTGGAGTTTCAAAACTGTTTCTTTCACTAGTTGGTGCAGTCATTGGCATTACCTCATTCTAATTCTACACTAACTCCAGAACTACAAATTGGAACAGGAAGAGCAAAAAGAAAAATGGGTACACTACACTACTAGGAGAGGATATTTCATTAGGCAAGAAACTATTACATCCATATATCTGAAAAAAATTGATATTATTTTTTTCTTACCTATGAGCATCCACCATGAAAATGTTACCTCATCCTAAAATAGTATCTGTCTCCCACATTATCAGAAGGATGACCTCTGACCTTGAAAGGTTTGGACACAAAGCTTTTGGTTTCAAGACAATAGAAAAAATGTGGAGAAATATTTTCTTGCAGCCTAATACTGGTAGTCATGAGAGCAGATGTTTAGCTTTTCAGGTAGTGCCACACCAGTGGTAACTGCTAGATTTCAAGTGACAGAGGCATCCAGATTTTTTTTTAATGAATATAATGAATATATTCTTATCATTTCGTGTTTGTGATAAGTGAAGCTTTATAAAGCATGGGGCTGCCTCTTGTCCGGGTCTGAAGGCAGCTGCTAATAGAATAAGGAATGATGTGGGAGGCATAGGTTTTGTAACAGACATGACTCCTAGAATAAAGCAATTCTACCTTTCTATTTTAGTCAAGTCCCATAGACGATACTCAAATGGGGAAGCCTAGGAGTATATAGCAAAGGAACTATTGCCAAAAGTATGAGCAGGGTTCAGGGAAACCAACAAGGGATGCTTAAACACTACTAGAGCTGGTCTCATTGAAAAACAGTGAGAAGCAGTGGAAAAAAATGGGACTAGTCACAGGAGAACACGTGATCAGCTCCTAATCTAAACCTCAAGGAGGAGGGAAGAGTTACCAAATCCCTAAGAGAGAGCTGTAGTGCCCTCCTCAGCCCAGGACGGAGGGAGTCGGGGAATAAATACTCCAATCTCACTCTCCTGCACCCAGCAGTCTCCACTCAGTGCCTCTCATTGGCCAAGTCAACCAAAGCCAGAGGGCAAAGGGAACTCCAAGTGGACAGGGTGGAGAGTGGATCTGGGTCTTGAGGAGGGGAGTTGATGGGGAATATTCCACACTCTACATGCACACAAAGTATTATCTAGTTTTGCGGACAGAAAGAAGCAGCTAGAGCACTTTCAGCCTGGATACCTTCCCACCTTTAATAATCTGTTTTCTAGATTTTAATAGTCTGTTCCCAGATTTCAAAATGCATGTTTTTGACCTTTATTTAGGAAACTGGCAATTCTGGCAGTGTTGTTATTATGCAGTTGTAAATGCCAATGATTATTATTTCTGAGAAGTTACTCTATATTTAAACTACGTTCTTACTGGCTCTGTCTACAATTCACATGGTTATCATAATTTGTAGATGTAGGAGCTATGCAACATTCTTTCTCACAATGAAATGGGGTTGATCTATTTGAACAGTTGATTGTCAAAAGTCAAGTCTCATTGTTTGAACAGATCCTATGATTTTTTTCTAAACTCTCTATTTACAAACTCTCTACTCTGCCCACTCTTTAACAACTGCTTTACTATCCTGCCTGCAACCATGCTCTGAATCCAACTGGTGCAGTGGAGCAGAGCAGAGCTATAGCAAGGAGAGATGTTCATTGGAGATACAAAGCTGTCATCAAATTCTTCTGCCTTAGTAATACATTCTCCAATTTGGAGTTGGCAAAGCAGATCACAGAGGTAAATACAGGAGAGCAGATCAAGGCAGCTTATACATCCTTAAAAAGCCAGTGGGAAGGAAATGAATAAACTCTTGCTTGCTCCTGAAAGAGCTGAAATTACCATCGGTGTTCTGGATTTTTTCTTTTTTTTTTTTTTTTTGCCTATGGTGGGAGTTTAGGTAAAAATAGTAATAGCTATTTTAAAATAGCCTACTTAGAAGTATAATTACCTCATCCCAAAGGTTGATATTTAGTGTACTGTAGAAGCAAACCTTGCCACTGCTTTGCCTAACTCCTGACTCCCTCTCACTGTCTTTCCTAGCACCTCAACCCTCTCTAGTCACAGTTCTTGAAAGACTGCAGACGGTTCATTACCATCTGTGTCATAATCAACTTTAGGAATTTTTACGCAGTCTAGGAAAGTAAAACATCTTTAACGCAACTCAACCCAATTTCTTTTAAACCAATTGATTTGTCCATAAGCTATTGTCTGCCTAGATCGCCTTGGCCCTATTTTATTATTTCAGTGATTACCTCTCCCAGCTTTAAAAGACATTTGTTCAACTTGCCTATGAGACTCTACTTCTAGGGGCTATTGAAGCTGGCAATTCCATGAGCTGGCATCCCCAAAGGGTGACCTTAGTAAATGACCAGGAAGTAAGAGAGTAGAAAGCCTAACTCTCTGAACTCAAGGTGAAATCACTTCCCTGGAAGGTGGAATCAGGCAATCATCAAGAGGATTTTGCCAGAAATTTTACCTTTGTTGCTGTCTTAATCAGTTCAAACGGCCATAACAAAATAATATAAACTGAGTGGCTTGTATACAACAGAAATTCATTTCTCATGGCTCTAGAGGCTGAGAAGTCCAAGATCTAGGCATCAGCAGATTCAGTGTCTGGTAAGGGCCTGCTTTCTGATTCATAGATGACTCCTTCTCACTGTGTACACACATGGTAGAAGGGGCATGGGAGCTCTTTGGGGCCTTTTCTATAATGACACTAACCCTAATCATAAGGACTCTGCTCTTATCATCTAATCACCTGGTAAATTCTCCACCTCCTAAAATTATCACATTGGTGATTAGGTTTCAACATATGAATTTTATGGGGGACACACATTCATACTATAGTGCTGGCTTCTTCCTCTTTTTGTTCTGCTTCTGCCTTTCCATATTAGTGTCTCCAGGAAGTAGTTTCTTAATGTGTCTCTTGGGCATAAAAGCTCATCTCAAGATTTGTTTCTAAGGATCTTGACCTAAGAGAGCAACTTCCATGGTGGAAAATAACGCCTGTAACAAGAGCCACTGCTAATTCCTCATATACTCGCTCATCTTACTATTCATGAAATCTTATGTAAAATTCAGAATGGGTAAGAAATGACAAATTCATGATATCAACCTAAACAAAATAGCATATATTTGGAGATAAATCATGGATATTTTCTTGTTTTTAATGTGGTTATGAAAAGGGAAAGTAAGCGAGAAACTGGAAAAATTAGTTCACGCTGAAAACAAGCCCCTAGTTTAAAGCTGACATTGATGTGTTTTCACCACAGGGGCTTCTCAAGGCTTCTCCAGGCTGTTCTCTATCAGTGGTTAGCCAAAAGGACTGTAGAAAAAGGAAGGAAAATAACATTAATGCTCCGACCTCCTGCTTTGTTTGAAATTACTAGTAGTAAAGACTGAGCTGGTAAGAGCTTTTAAAAGCATCTGCTCACCAAATCTTCTGAAAAGTTCTGTAGTCTTCAACTCAAACCAACAAATAATCTCTCTTTTTCACTTACTTCTAAAATAAATTTTTTCGTATGATTGTAGATGATTCTTAACTTTGTACCAACTCAGAGAGAAAGATTTTGTCAACTCTGCCCTGAACATGGTTTTATTTAACATCCTCATCCTAACAATCTCACTTTCAATTGATTTCTGATTTCTTTTTTATTAAATAAAAGCGTGCATATGGCTATATGCTTCCAGAAGGGAGTGTGTCACTTCCATCCAAATGTAATATAGCCTTTAATTACAGGAAGCTCTGTCAGTGCATAATAGACATTCTGGGCTCTAGGGAATTCCAAAATACTTCTTATTCCTTGTCAGAGATAAGATAAATGAAGCATTCCCAGCTTGCTTGCGGCTTCCTCTTTCAAATCTTTCAGAGGCGGAAGGGCAGTTTAAAAAATTAACTCTCAAATTCTTTTCTCATAATAGAAACTGTTTGCCTTTAGATACTAGACCATTTTTCTCTTACGTAATATAGGATAATGGAAAGAATCCCAGATATTGAGTCAGAAGATTAAGGTTCAAGTTCCAGTTTTGTCATTTAATTGCTACAAGGAACATTCTTGATTTCCTTACCTATAAAATGAATATGAAAAGAAACAGTCACATCTACTAAAAAAAAAAAAAAAAGTTGTTTTGAAGAGAAAATAAAATACAAAATTAACTAACTCAATTTACAATGAGATGTGAAAAGAAAATGTACACTATAATAACTAGAGAAATAAAAGGCTTCAATAAAGGTGTCAATTTCAGAGAAATAACAAAGACTACATCATTTCTTGCAAGGCTCAAGAATCACTTGTAGTGCTAATCAACACAACAAAAATAACCTTATTTCTAACTGTCTTTAATTTTGCAAATTTTAATTTTGCAAATTTTACCTTTAATATTTCAACCTTTATACTTTTGTTTTGCCTATTTATTTGCCTGTTTTTCCTCCTCCTGGCAGAGAAAGAAAATCACTGCATGATGTTTACAAAATAAAAAATAAACAAAATAGTAAGAGCACTTCATACTCATCATGAATCTAATTGGGTATTTTGAATCCAGTGGTGCACATGCAAGGCAACTCTGACGGAGTGTTCAGAAGCTTAAACTTGGAGTAAATACATTTGAATTTCACCTTTTTTGTAACTTGTCAGTCATCTAAATTTTTGTAACACACTTACCCTTTCTGAATTTTCATTTTCATCTATAAAGTATCAATAATATACATGTATCACGATAGTTGTTGTGAGGATTAGTATAAACACTTATTATCTATTTAACACTACCGTCAATATTATTATTACTATGTCAGTCAGGTGTGGTATCCGAGATGATAAGGGAATATTTTTTTAATTTAATATCTTTGTAACTGTCCGAGGGATTCCTCCTGTCTGCTGCATGAAGAACCATAGCATTGCAGTAAAGAAAGAGTTTAATAGACACGAGCCCAACCGTGTCACATGGGAGACGGAGTTCATACTCCAATCACCTTGTCCAAAGCTCATAGGTTAGGGGTTTTGCAAAAGCAGTTTGGGGGAAGGGGAGAGGAAGGTCAGGTAATGGTCTGACTGGTAATTAGTGAGGAAGGCCAGGTCATTGCTGCTGATTGGTTGGGGATGAGATGACATCATAAGGGGTCAAAGCTATCCTCCTGCAGGCTGACTTGCCTCTGAGTGAGGCCACAGGAGCAGAGTTGGAGGGTCTAGGTGGAGCCATGTTTGTCAGACATGCAAAAAACCTGAAAAGATATCTCAAAATACCAATCTACACCAATGGTGTTATTTCAGGAGTAATTGGGGAAGTCGCATATCTTATAACTTCCCGAATAATGTCTGACAATTGTTTATGTCTGCACTTTAGCTGACAATTGTTTATGTCTGCACTTTAGCAGGACTCAGGATTCTCTCCTCCCACCAGCCCATTAGATTTACAAAAACGTTGAGTTTCCTGGCAAGACCTATTATCTTTTAAACTATAGCCTAAACGTTTTACAAAGTCAGCTTTACCCAACAGCCCAGGAATAATTAAGGGAAAGGCAAGATGAGGGTAGGTTAGCTTACTTTACTCTCATAATTTTTCTCATTGGTATAATTTTTGCAAAAGTGGCTTCATCTTTTTTCTGACATGAGTCCTCTCTTTTACATATTCGTCTTTCAGGGGCATCCATTGCTCCAATGCCTACGTTTAGTAAGTCATAAAATATTTTTGGTGCTCTATTCTACTTTTTTCACACTTTATTTTGATCCCATTACCCTGGTCAGGTCCTCATCGTTTCTGTTTTCTTTTCACATTCTTTGCTAACTATTGTAAAGGTCTCTATGTTCTTCTCCAAATCATTCTCCTATTTGCCAGTTGTTTTCTCCATAAAGCATAGAACTGATCACACCACTCCTCTGTGTATAATCCTCATATTAATTTCTATTACCTACATGATTAATTCAAAACACTTATAACAAGTTTCTAACCCTCTGTATCTTACTTCTCACCTGTCTCTCTTTGTAAGAAGCCGGCTTTCCTAGGAAATTGTAATCCCTTGCCATTCCCCACACCACACCCTTTCTCACATTCACACATCCATATCCACCCCGTTACCCCCTCTCCCAGGAATCCTCCCTCCCTTTGTCCTACCTTTCCTGATACAATTCACAGCTCAGAACAGAGCACAAATGCCAGTTCCTCTCTAAGCCAGTCCATCTGAGAGATGGTTAATTTCCAAATCATCTGCTTATGCACGAAACTTTGCCTACATCTCTGATTTCATTGCCAGTATTTTCTCATATTCTACACACACACACACACATATAGATACATATTTTTATGTATATATACCCTAATTAAATTGTCTATTTAATTTTCCAGCACCACAGTCTCTTGAATAAAATAGATGATAGGTAAATATGCATTGAAAGATCACAGTTGGCGGGGCATGGTGGCTCACACTTGTAATCCCAGCACTTTCGGAGGCAGAGGCGGGTGGATCACTTGAGGCCAGGAGTTCAAGACCAGACTGGCCAACATGGTGAAACCCCATCTCTACAAAAATACAAAAATCAGCCAGGCATTAATGGCTGGTGCTTCTAATCTCAGCTACTCAAGAGGCTGAGGCAAGAGAATCATTTGAACCCAGGAGGCAGAGGGTGCTGTGAGCCAAGATAGCCCACAGCATTCCAGCCTGGGCATGAGACTTTCACACACACACACAAAAATCACAGTTACATAGGATAGTTTCAAATAGAAGGAATGAAAAAAAATTCTGTGTATTCAAACGTCTTCACCTGAATTTTATTCCCATAATGAAAATCTCTGAATCAAAACTTGATCATATTGGTGTCTCTTTCTTTGATATACAGTCAACCAGATAATCAGATAAACTGAATTATAATGTTTTAGTAGTGAATGCTAATACTTGAGTAAAAATTAGTACATTGGGGTAGAATGACCTCTTATAAGTGGAAACTCTGGAAGAAGTCATCAGATATTGTAAGAGATTACTGCAAAGGTAGGAACTTTCAGTCTCAATATATCAGATGATATTCAACTCTCTATTCTGCCTCCATGTAAAATGTCCTGCTCTTGTGTACAGTGCAAAAAGGATGAGTATATCCCTAGAGGAGAACTGGGAGGTATTAATTGCCATTAAACAGACAGTATGTTCTAAGAGCTAAAATACTACAAAAACAGAGCAACAGTCTACCCATCTAGTGATGAAACTCCAAGACAAGGCTGGTGACCCTGAAATTTGAATACAAAGTGAACTTTGACCCCAGTCTACCAAAGCCTACTTTTCTTTAGCACAACAATACACACTAAATTGAGGCTATTTGCCAATAAGCTCTAACTCTTTAGTTCTAAATTTGCTATTATAAGTGAGTTATCTTCCATCTAAAGAGTTGCCCTTAGCAGACCTCACTCTTGAATGAAGGTCATCAGCATTATTTAAGAATATAAAACTCAAGCAACAAAGACTGACCCTTGAAGCAGTACTTCCAACTTCTTGCAGAGTTGAATGAGAGTTGTTAAAATGGGTTTAAAGGCAGATTTTAGATTCACACATTCAGTAATCCTTGATGTTTTGGGGCTGTTTTCTAACCAGGGCCAACACTGCATTTAGATTTCCACCTGTTCCCACTGAGACGGGACATTTTCCTCAAATGTACTCCGGGCCAGTATGAGGCTTTTGAAATGTCCTGAGCCAAGTCTCCAATCAACAGGTTTATGGAGGTCATGTTATATAATAGGCTGCCACAGTCTGGCACTTTAAAACTCAACAATGTGTAAAGAATGCAAAGGCTGACAGATACTCCTTATAGAAACCATTACCAATCTCTGCTTGGAGAACTCCTCAAGCATGGTTCACGTAGATAAAAGAAGAAAAAAAAACACACACACACACACTGTGAACAGACTTTGCACAGAAAACTTCAACAGAGAAATGCTTTCACTTGGGCAAAAGTATGCAGTATTACGGAGCTGCAGTGAAGATCCCAGTAGCAATGAGGCAGTGTAACCTCCCATTGGGTTCACCTTGCCCGCTAGACGAGCCAATTTTTCAAGACAGGGGAATTGCAATGGAGAAAGAGTAATTCATGCAGAGCCATCTGTGTAGGAGGCCAGAGTTTTATTATTATTCAAATCAGCATTTGGGGATCAGAGTTTTGTTTTTCGTTTGTTTGTTTGAGATGGAGTTTTTGCTTGTTGCCCAGGCTGGAGTGCCATGGTGGGACCTCGGCTCACCGCAACCTCCACCTCCCAGGTTCAAGCAATTCTCCTGCCTCAGCCTTCCTAGTAGCTAGGATTACAAGCATGTGCCACCACACCCAGCTGAGGTGGGTGGGTCACCTGAGGTCAGGAGTTCAAGACTAGCCTGACCAACATGGAGAAACCCCGTCTCTACTAAAAATACAAAATTAGCTAGGGATCAGTGTTTTTAAAGATAATTTGGCAGGTAGGGGCTTGGGAAGTGGGGAGTGCTGATTAGTCAGGTTGGAGATGGAATCATAGAGGGTTAAAGTAAGGTTTTCTTGATGTCATCTGCTCCTGGATAGGATGGCAGAACTGGTTGAACCAGATTACTGGTCTGAGTGTTGTCAGCTGATCCAACCAGTGCAGGGTCTGCAAAATATCTCAAGCACTGATCTTAGGTTTTATAATAGTGATATTATTCCAAGAAGCCATTTGGGGAGGTTCAGACTCTTGGAGCCAGAGGCTACATGACCCCTAAACTGTAATTTCTAAACTTGTAGCTAATTGGTTAGTCCTGCAAAGGCTGACTGGTCCCCAGGCAAGAAGGGGATCTTTTCAGGAAAGGGCTGTTACCAATTTTTTTTCAGAGTCAAACCTTGAACTGAATTCCTTCCCAAAGTTAGTTTGGCCTATTCCCAGGAATGAACAAAGACAGTTTAAAGGTTAGAAGCAAGATAGAGTCTGTTAGGTCTGTTTCTTTCACTGTCATAATTTCCTCAGTTATAACATTGCAAAGGTGGTTTCAGTAGTAGTAGGTGGTAGTATTAGTAATACTACTACGAATAATAATCAATGTCACCTCAATATATACAAAAAGATAAGTTCAAAGTACCACTAGAATACAGATTCAATATCTTGAAAACCTTCATTTTTCTCATCAGTAAAATGGGGATAATAATTAATTTTTCCATTTAGGCTGTTATAGGAGAATACCACAGACTATATGGCTTATAAAGAGCAGAAATTTATTTTTCACAGTTCTGGAGGCTGGGAAGTCCGAGATCAAGGTACCAGCAGACTCAATGTCTGGTGAGTGTCTGCTTCCTGATTTATAGATGGCTGTCTTCTTGCTGCATTCGCACATGGGGGAAGGGGTTAACCAGGTTTCTGGAGACTCTTTTATAAGGGTACTAATCTCTTTCATGAAGGCCCCACCTTCATGACCTAATCATTTCACAAAGGTCGCATCCTGTAATGCCATTACATTGTCAATTAGGTTTTGACATATGAATTTTGGGGCACACAAACTTTCAGTCTATCGCAATAATTCATTTCATTTCTTCTCCAAAGAACACTTGTATTGGCATTATTTAAGAAAATTATAAAACTGGAGGATTATGTGAACATTATGTGAACACTAGGTGATTATTAATAATACATTCACTCATAAGAGAGCTTGTCTTTGGAATAATCCCACTTGATAGATACTGTAAGTGAATGCAGTGAACTGGAGGTATCAATAATGTCCCATAGCCAGAATTTTAGAAGCATGAAGCAGGAATTGGATGTGACTTGTGTTCATTTGATTTGATATAGTTTATATAATTTGTGCATCACTCTTATTTTAGACAGTAATAAAGCCTTAAGATAAAATGGGTTGACATATCAGTTCTTAGAGATGTCCTGGTAGCATTAGGCCAGAGTTATGATGTAGGTAGTTGTATAAAAGTCAACTTGGTGGCCTACACAGAAGAGAGCTGCAACAATGGTTTCTCATGTCTTCTCCTGGCATGTGACTCACTTCAGAAAAATTATCCTAAGAAAATCCACCAAAGCCTAAGAATTGTAAGAGTCACCTGAATAATATTCTGCCTTTATCACAAAGAAAACAAGTTTTTATTGAGGAAAATTTATATATATTTAGCCAATGCTAGAAAAATCAAATAGAAAATAATTGCATATATATATTTCTCTTTATGTAATACCACTATTGTAAGAATTGTTATGTTTCTGTTAATAACTAAAATAACTGATTAAATGACTGATTTTCCTGAACCAACTCTATTGGATCATCATACAAGTCACCTCAACCTAACTCCATCATAAAAGGAAAAATGAAACCTATTATTTTCTCCCAAAAGCATATCTGAGTTTCCAAACTCTTGGAGAATGTGATCTGGGTAGTTTACCACTATTTTCACACCAGAAGACATGATACATCATGTTGAAATGCAAGTCTGTAGCCAGACGTGTCCCTGACGGGGTTTCCTTTATTCTGTCAGCTCCATGCTGGGAGAGCTTCATTGTCATAATTCTGTACATCCTGCCCTAACACTTCTGATTTCTTCCCTTAGAAAAATCCAACCAAACTTGACTGGTCCTAGTTTTAAAAATAGCAAAATACAAAGCCTTTCATGTCTTTTATTATTATTTCTTTGGGCAGTTTGCATAACCTGATTTTTAAAATTTGGTTAATAACCCATCTGAGATTAAGTACTTCTAGTAGCAGCTCTAAAACAGTAAAAATACAAACCATAAAAACTAAAGTAAAAGTGCAAGCACAATGCTTTAAAATACATTCAACACAACAGAGGTGGCAATGCCATCTTGTTATGACTTCTTTTATATAAATACTGTTTAAGAAACCGAAAAGAGGTGAGCAATTATTTAATAAGTAAAATAAACATGAAACTATTAAAAAATGTAAATATTTGACAGAAAGAGAAAATGTTTGGAAATATTACACATGTTTGCTGATCCTGTACCTATTTACTTAGATTTATTTAATATGTGACCAGATTTAATATAGTTCATATCCAGGTTAAATGTGTGCTTTGAATCTTTATAAGCAGGCTGGAAGTTTTCTAATTTGTTTACAGTAGAAGGCTCCAGAACTGCCAGGGCATTATATTATCCTAATACACAGACTACTCTCCACTCCTCACTGTTGTTAAAAAGGAGAATGGTCATGTAATTATGGAAATACACAATTTGACCTTTTTTCCTTAATGGTTGCATACAGATGAATAGTATCAGGAAAAACATTCTGTTAATAGTCATTTTGATATGAAATTTATTAGATTCATGTACAATAAACTAATTAATGTAAAGCCTAATATAAAAATTTCTGATTAATACTATGCCATATGTGGTGGTCTTATGCTATAAATTGTTGCAAATGACATCTTCCCTAAAAGTTTTACAAGTATAATGCGTCTACTCTAATTTCATTATCTTTTGATAGTTAATAGCTCAATAAACAAAAAAGCCTCTTCCTTTCATCTTCCTAGGAGAAGGTGTCCTACAAATATGATCAATTCTCAATCTATGTGTTCTGTCCCTCCTTACTCTTTTTCTAATTAATTCTTATTATTCCTTCAAATAACTCAATTGTCACTCCCTCAAGGAAGAATTTCTTAAAATACCTCACTATCTCAAGAGTTCCTAGGTTTACCCCTGACTCCTCTCTTTTTCCCTTTGTTATTAAATGCAGCAGCCAGCTCTGTGGCTGTACCTTGAAATTATATCTGGAACACAACCACTTTTCACTATCTGTAATTTTGCCACCAGTACCTGAACTACCCTTATC
>NW_012098322.1:118551-176973 GCF_000951045.1 Mandrillus leucophaeus | reverse complement strand
TATCTGTGCCTAGAAGGTGGAGTAGACTTCTCATGGGTCTCCATGCTTCTCTCTTTGCTACTTACAGCCAGAGTAATCTTCCTTTTTTTTTTTTTTAATTTTTTTATTTTTTTTTTAGACAGAGTTTAGCTCTTGTCGCCCAGGCTGGAGTCCAATGGCACGATCTCGGCCCACTGCAACCTCCACCTCCCAAGTTCAAGTAATTCTCCTGCCTCAGCCTCCTGAGTAGCTGGGATTACAGGTGTTGACCACCACATCTGGCTAATTTTTGTGTTTTTAGTAGAGACGGGGTTTCACCATCTTGGCCAGGCTAGTCTTGAACTCCTGACTTCAGGTGATCCACCCACCTCAGCCTCCCAAAGTGTTGGGATTACAGGCATGAGCCACCATGCCCGGCCGAGGGTGACCTTCTTAAGACATGTCAGACCATGCCACTCCTCAAACTCTCCATAACTTTCCGTCTTACCAGGATACAAACCCGTGCCCCTAAAATCAACTAGAAGGCCCTACTTTTTCTACCTCCTAACTTAGCTCCTCTCTGATCACATCTTCTATTACTCTATATCTCCTATTATACCATATCTGTGATTGCTACAAGATTTTTAAGAATTTATCTATTTATTTTGTTTATTGCTTCTCCAAAAGCAGAGATGTTTGCTGATTTTTTTCAATTAAAAAAGAAGAGTTTGCTGATTTTGTTCACTGTTATATCCTTAAAAGGGAAAGGGTACATATAGTAACTACTCAATAAGTATTCTTGTGTGAGTAATTCACGATACTTCTTGCTCAAGGCACTTGCACAGACACACCTTTAACCTCACATTTTGTGTAGTTATTGTTTAATGTTTGCATTCCCTATACTCAGTGCTGACATAAGCACCCGGAGTTCAGAGACCATTTATGTTTTGTCTACCTTTCATCCTCAATGCCCAGCACATGCCATATGTATGATATGCATGAGATATATATATATATATTTTAAGAAATTAGTAAAAGGAGAATAGTATGAAGTCTTCCTCTTTATTTTCTAATGTTTGTAATATATTATTCAAAAATTACAGTATTTCTGTAATAAGAAATATATTCATTATCTGATCTTTCCATAATATTTCCATGAAGCAACCCAAATTTTAAGCTATCTGTCTTTGCATAAGTATCTTATTTAACAGGTACTTTTGTTTTGTGTTTTGCATAAGAACCTTATTTAAAAGATCAGTATTTGTTTTTCTTCACAATAGGCAGAAATAGATTTAATTCCTGTATTCATTCCTTAGAAGCAGAGTGTAATTTTGCAGCCATCATTCAAAACCACCATCCTAAACAAACAAAATATATATAACATCTTGTTGTGTGAGTTCACACAAAAAGCAAACATAAAATGAGCACAGCATAATAAGGAAAAGAAGCAGTGGGCACCCATAAATCAGGAAGGTCCGTGCGCTACAGTCTTTGTCTAGGTCTATTCACTCATCACCAGGTTTTTTGCTAAAAGCAGTCATTTAAAAAGAAGCCTGCCATCCTTTGTTTATCTGGCCCAAATCATATTCACTCAAGAGTACCTGACCATGCCTGTGGTTGGGCAAACTTGTTAACATGCACATCCTTCTGGTGCAGCATTGCCATCCTTTCATCAAATACATTTGATGTAAAGGGACTTGAGGTTTCCTGTTAATAACTCCAGAAAGCAAATTGCAGGTGCAGGAGTAAGTGTGGTGATAATATACAGGCATGACATCTTTCCAGACCTCTTCCAAATGGGCCTTGGGCTATGAGTCTGTTTGTGGTTGATGGCCAATGTAGACAGCTGTGTGAGCCACATTGTGCTTGGCTTGCACTGGTTCAGGCAAAATGGAAAATTTTGTGAAGTCCTGATACACTGTGTAATTAAAATACAATTTTTTATTTCAAATTTATTTAAACTTCTAACTTTTGAATTTTGAAAGAAAGTATGTAATAACCTCTACTGTCTCTGAATCATCAATTTGTTAAGAAATCTTAGGATCATCATTGAAAGTAAACTTAACAAACACCTTATACCACCCTCAGAGAAGCAAGATGACCATAGCAGTGTTTCCCAAATTATATGTTACATGTTCCATGATTCTCTTTCCTCATCCAGGTACTTCTCTCGTGCTTGCTCAGTTAATTAATGACTTTTTATGTAGAAAGAGCAGTTCAACCTATATATTTCTTACTGAGATTATTTATAAGCAATTATAAATTATCAAATTATTAATATAATAACTCTAGGTATAATCACAGATTATTTTAATTACTTATTGTTCTTTTCGTCTGAATCTTTCTTTGGTTCTTCTATTCTAATTTCCTCTAATGGAACACTAATTTATATCTGGGTGAAAAGATGATGTCTTTAAATAGGTGCCCCTCTGAAACTTTTAGGAAGCACTCAGCAAAAACATTTTGAATGAAGGAATGAATAGATAAATTATTGAACATATTTAAGTACTTTTTATCTTTTAAATGTGAATTATGTAAATAAATATATTTGCCTTCTAGAGCATAAGTTTAGTCAACATGTATTTTTAAAACCTATTCTAAACACCAAGAACACAATAGTGAACAGGCAGACAAATATTTTGCACTGATGCAAATCATATTACAATAAGGAAAGAATGAATAAACACTGGTTTGCTAAAAATAATATAGTAATAATTGTAATATGTAACATTTTTATAACATTTATTTTGTGTTGTATATTGTCTTAATTTTCTCTCTCTCTCTCTTTCTCCCCCTTCTTCTTTTATTCCTCCCACAACTCTTTTTTCTTTCTTTCTTTTTTTTTCTTTTTTGAGATGGAATCTCACTCTTTCACTCAGGCTGGAGTACAGTGGCAGGATCTCTGCTCACTGCAACCTCCACCTTCCTGTTTCAAGTGATTCCCCTGCCTCACCCTCCCGGGTAGCTGGGATTACAGGTGCCCACCACCACGCCCAGCTAGTTTTTGCATTTTTAGTAGAGATGGGGTTTCACCATGTTGGCCAGGCTGGTCACAAACTCCCAACCTCGTGATCCACCTGCCTCAGCCTCCCAAAGTGCTGGGATTACAGGCATGAGCCACCACACCCAGCACCCACAACTCTTTAAGGTAGGTGCTCAATGGCCAATTTTAAAGATCCAAAAACTGAGTCACAGAGAAGTTATATAATTTGTCTGAGGTTTTACTCTCCATAAGTCATAGACTTGGGACTTGAATTCACAAAATCTGGTCTGAGGATTCTTAACTTTATCTTATTGTCTCTATTCTTAACTTTACCTTATTGTCTATTTAGCATCATAAATAGCATAAAGATGAATGAAGCAGGACACAGAGAGAGGTAGTTGTAGGAAGAATGGCATGAGGCATACAGTTTTACTTGTTGTAGTGGTTTCCGGAACCTTCTGGCCAGGTGTGGTGGTTCACGTTTGTGATCCCAGCACTTTGGGAGGCTGAGACAGGTGAATTGCTTGAGCCCAGGAGTTCAAGACCAGCCTGAGTAACATGGCAACACCCCATAACTACAAAAAACACAAAAATTAGCTGAGTGTATGTGCCTATAGTCCCAGTTACTCAGGAGGCAGAGCTGGGAGGATAACTTGAGCCCTGGAGGTCGAGGGTGCAGTAAGCCATGATCACACCACTGCACTCCAGCCTGAATGATACAGCAAGATGCTGTCTCAAAAGAAAGAAAGGGAAAAAAGATCTGAACATTATTTGATACTCTTCCTTCCAAGGGGAGGAGGCTAATTTCTCTCTCCTTGAGTAAGGTTTGGATTTAGTATTCCACCAAGTAGAATAAAATGAAAGAGAAGGTGCGCTGACTTCCAAGATTAAGTTATAAAGAGCATTGAGACTTCCTTTTTATTCTGTCTTCACCCACTCATTCTGGGAAAAGCCAACTACCATGTTTTGAAAACATGGAATCACCCCTGGATTGTCCATTTGATGATCAGGGGTCTCCTGAAGACATCCAGCAATGATTTGCTGGGACTTTGAGGGAGCCTCCTTAGAATTGGGTACTTTAGCTCCAATCAAGCGTTCAAGTGACTACCTCCCTGGCTGACAACTTAACTGAAACCTCTGAGTCAGAACCATCAAGCTAAGTTGCTTTCAGATTCCTTGCCCTCATAAACCATGTAAGATAATAAGTATTTATTATTTTAAGCCACCGAGTTTTGGGGCTTTTAAACAGCAATAGGAATCAGTTTTCCATTTTAAATAGCTATAGAAAACTAACAGAGCAGTCAAAGAAAGGTACTCTTGTGAGGTGACATTGGACCAGACATTTCATCAAGTTAAGAAGGAAACAATGCATATGATTTAAGGAAAAGATTTTAAGCATTGAGAAAAAACAAACAAACTTGTACAGTACAAAAAACTTGAGCACATTTGTTATGTTCAACAAACTGTAAGTTGGCCTATTTGACTGGAATGTAGACAAAGAGAAGAATGGTAGAGGCTGAAGTAGGAATCAAGACTTCACTGTGTACTATAGAGGAATCTGGATCTGCCTCTGTCTGTAATATGAATCTGCTAAATGGTTATGAAATGGGAGTGACTATGATTTACTGTGAAAAAGAGCACTGTAAGTTTTGAATGGAGAATAGAACATAGCAGAGCAAGAGTAGACTCATGCAGTTCACTTAGGAAACTATTTCAATAACCTAGGTGAGACATGGTAGTGGCATGGACTAGGGTAGTTCTGGTGGAAGTGGTGGGAAAAACATAGAGTCAGAATTGGAAGGTACAGAACATAGGACTTGCTGATAAAGTGGATGAAGAGGTATTATGTGGATTATTCGTCTATCAGTAATTTCAAGGTCCACGATTTCACTGGGAGAAAGTATTTTGGAAGGCCCAGATTTAGTACCCTTGGTTGGAATGTGTAGACGCCTGCTTTTCCTTGGGCTTACTAGGAAGAGAAATTAAAATATAAGGACAAATAAGAGCAAATGCTCATTTCATTCTTATTTTCTCTTCTTTCGAAGAATATTATGTCTTCTGGTGAGAAAAATGAAACCTTTCACTCCAAGTCACACTCTTGTAAAATGTGAAATTAGAAGTGAAGAGAGAGACTGTTAATGACCTAAAATATTTACCTCGCATTTGTCCTACAGGAGAAGACTGTGGAATTAGCTTACTCCTCCTTCAAAGTGAGAAACTATGATATCAGCAATGGGCTGGCTTTTGACATTGATACACACTCCAATTAGTGTGGTGTGGCAGCTGTGTGGGGCAGTGTGCTCTGGAGGGGTGAACTCTTCTCTGGTAGAGTCAGCTCTGCAGGTGGACACTGAAGAATAATACCATGGTTGTTGCTACATTCCATGGCTTTTAACAATTGCAACCATATGTAATTAATTTTTTAAAATAGCTAAAAGCAAACCATCTAGGACAGAGGGAGCAGTGATAAGGGGAGGTGAACACACATGTTGCCTGGGCAAGACTTTTAGACATTTTTGGAGAGGCTTAATGAGATTTGAGCAGGAAACGTCCAAACTCACCTGCCATCAATTTTGGTTTTTAGGCAAAAGGTATAAAGTTTTGTTTTTACAAACAGAACATGGGCCTCTCAGTTTATGATCTGTATTCTTTGTTCCTAACCCTGTCTCCTCCTTATCCTGTAGAGAAGAGACTATTCTAAATATTGAACCCTGTCCCTGGGTTGAGGTAAAGGAACATGCTTAAGACAAGAAAAGGTGTTCATAAAGTCACGCAGTTAGAAACCCAAGAGATCAAGTTGTGGGTGCTCCTAAATTCTCAGCACTCACCAGCATGTCTAAGATTCCTGTATCTCCTGTTTTTACATTAAGACTATTGGTTATGTATTCTATTTCACATCTTTTACCCATTTCCTTTGAAATTATTCAAAGTCATGTAACTTGCTTTGGCATGAGAAAAGTACTCTGGATCTGAAGTGACATCTAAGTTTTACCAGACAGAAACCTTATGAGCCAATGTGTAATTACCACATTTCCTTTTCCTCCTCTGGTCATTGAAAACACTGGAATTGAGGTAGGCCTTATTTTAGCCTGTCTCTAGACTATTACATTAAGCTCAAGACTTCCATACCCCTCTGTGCTGCACATGTAGCATTAGAAAGTAATACACTTTTGCTTGGTTTAGCCATTTAGTCTTGAAGGTTGCTTGTTACTGCAGCATAACCCAGACTAACCTGACTGATACAGTCAAACCTCAATTAATGAGAAGATGGAAGGGACACTGTAGAACAGGAGAAGGCTGACAGCAGGTTTCACAATATCCTAAAGTAATTCCCTGATGGCCAAGGAACTCAAAGGAATAAGGAAACAATTTGTCTATTTCCTTAATAAGGATACTCATCCAGCCACATTTAGGCATTTATCGCAAGGAGAGCCATCTGGTGTTTTTGGCTGCCAGAGCAGCCTCAAGACAATTCCCTGAGAAATAAATTGCCACACATCCATGGGTAAGTTAATGGAAACAACAGGACTTAGGCACCAGTTGCCAAATAGAAGTGTCTTGATTTTTCTGACATGAAGCAGGCAGACAGAGCATCCTATGCATTTGCATTCATCATTGTTAGAGTGATACACATTTCATACTGTTGACATTGCTGTGTTTTGTCAATGTGTAAGGCATAGAGCTCTATGAACTAACTAACTCTCCTCCCTCAAAGATTTAATTAAGTAAATCACTTACCATGGCCTTCTTTCTATCTGCTTGATTAGTGTGCAGTGAGAAATTGATTTTTGTCAAATCTCATGGTGATTTATTTTTTTCTGGGGTCTACAGAGTGTACTGTTTCCCTGCAGTAAGAATTTTTTCTTTTTGGTGGTGTATATCTTATGGAACTAGAAGCAAAGAGTTTATAATACGTAGTTATCCCAGTGACTTCCTTCTTGCTGAATGTCAGAATACCATTGTCTTATCTGTTACTAACAACAGTGTGCCACTGGATATTTTATGGCAAAAATTATTTTTGTTTCTCCTTTATTCCAGAATCACTATCATATGGTAAGTAAGCCCACCAACTGTGGAGCTCAACTTCTGGCACTACTACCTAAAGGCTCTGTGACTCTGGGCATGTTATTTATTTGACCTTTCTATGCCTCAGTTTCATCAGTTATAAATAGGAATAATGATAGTCCCATTTGATAATGTTATTGTGAGGATTATATGTGAACAAATATAACGCTTAGTGCAATACCTAGAATAAACACCGATATGTCCACTTTTATTCTTTAACATTTATTTTTTTCTGTTCCCATGGGAAAATCTGTTAATCATATGTGTTGTACCTCTACTTGAAATAGAGTAGAAAAGGAAGAATATTACTTTGGGAATATTAGTATCTGAACCTCATGGTTTTTGGAAAACATACACATGCCTATTTACATTATTACACCCTTTTGATGCTAAAAAATAATAAATACTTGAAGTCAGAGATCATATTTTTTCACCTTTGCATCCTTTGCCTGTAAGTAAGCACTATGTACATAAGAAAATAAATATTAATTGAAAGAGAAAATGAATACATGAATATATGACTTCCCCATTTACTTTTAATATCTTAAACGCCCATTGCAATATTGGACCTCAGTGCCCTCGACAGTACTTTAAAGAAATTTCCAAATTCAGCTGCTCATTATCTTGAGAACTTGATAAATGTACAGATTTCTTGGCCCCGCTCAGTAAGGATTTGATTTAGTATGACTAGGATAGAACCTATGGGTGCACATATTTTATAAGCTTCCTGTGAGATTGACCACCTGTCAGGTTCAGGAACCATTCTCCTAAGCTGTCTTCCAACTCTGACATTGTGTGATGCTAGGTTTAGCTGAATCTCACTCAAAATATATGTTAAGGTTTTACAAACTGAATAACTGGTTGGTTTTTAGAAACAGGCCCAACTGATTAACATGAGAATTGGAAATCTATATTGTCTTCTCTTTTTATAACTTCTTACTGTAATATGTTCTTAGATCAAGGAGGGGTAGTTAACTCTAAAAGTCTCTTAGGTATTCTTTTGAATTTTTTTTTTTCAGAAAACCTTTTACAGATAGAATTATGTGTTCCACTTAATGAGCTCTACATAAATTATTATCTGGATAAAAATAGCTCTAAAAATCCTGCAGCTTCGTTATAAAAAAATAAGAACAGTTTGAGTACTAACTAATAGTTAGTACTATTCATAGTTAGTTCCTTCTATTCACCTGTATCCTTCAAACATACATTGCACCAGCCACACAAAGCTATTGAACATTTCAAAATATATATTTACAATTTACAAAGCTGTAACTGTTCATACTATTTCCCCATCCTGGAATGTTTTGTATCCCAACTTCTATTAAAAGTTTACCTCACTCTTCAAAATTCAACTTCTATGCTATCATGTTTTCTTTCAAACCTTTCCCAAATCCCTACAGTGCTAACTTATTCTTTTATGTGCAATTATCTGCAATGCTATTATTTCATTCTAGCAATATTCATTGTGCAATTTGCTATTTGTTAATATTTATCTGAATCTCTCCAAAGAGATTATAGGCACCCTGTAGATAAGGACAATGCTTTACTCAGTTCTGTTTCCCACATATTAGCGAACTCATAATTTGTACATAATTACAGCTTGGAAGCATCTGATTCATAAAGCAAGCCATAAAACAGGCAGGGTTAGCCTGAAGCAAAGCCGTGGCCCTCCTAATCTTCATATCTTGACCTCCAGAAATTCTACCCTTTAGGCTGTTTAAAGAGAAAATATTTGGCTCAATCACCTCAGTTGCTTCAAGTAAACTGCAATTGCAAATGATTTTCTAGAAACTCCAAGTTAAGGGCTGGGACTGTTAATTGAACAAAGAAAAATGCTTTCTGCCAAAGTATGCCACTGACAGTTCATCAGTTCTGAAAAACATCAATTCTTATTTATTTCTGTTCACTTTCCTTCATTCAAAATTCCCTTTCATAAACTTTAGTAGGTAGAATGAAAATTAAGGAGTACTTAATTTGAATGACCTTTGGAGAGGGCATAGCTATAGGCAGTTTTTAAACAGTCTTGTTGGCTGGGCACAGTGGCTCATGCCTGTAACCCCAGCACTTTGGGAGGCCAAGGTGGGTGGATCACTTGAGGTCAGGAGTTCGAGACCAGCCTGGCCAACATGGTGAAACCCCATCTGTACTAAATATACAAAAATTAGCCGAGGCATGGTGGCACATGCCTGTAATCCCAGCTATCAGGAGGCTGAGATAGGAGAATTGCTTGAGCCCAGGAGGCGGAGGTTGCAGTGAGCCAAGATCACACCACTGCATTCCAGTCTGGGGTGAGAGAACAAGATTCTGTCTTAAATAAACAAAAAACAAAGCAATAGCCTTGTCCTAAATAGGGCCTCAGGAGACCACCTAATTAAAGGGATGAACTCTACTACTCTGGCTATGGCAGAGATACTATTCTGAGTTCAACATACTTTTTTCTCTGTTAGCAGCACACAGAAAGACATTTCCCAGCCTCACTTGTGGTTCATCTGGAGAGAGGTTACTGTATTCTGGTCAATGACAGAAGGTGACTTAAACCTCTTCCACAACTACTCTTTAAGTGCATCCCAAGCAAATCTCTATCATTATCCTCCTGCCACTGCAACTTTGGAGGATGCAGACCTAACTGGTATGGTCTCAAGACTGAGGAATTTCACTTGTCCTATGTTGAACTTGGTACAATTGAGAAATAAACTTTTATTGTGTTAAGCCAATGGTATTTTGGACTTTATATTGCAGAATAGCCTAGCCTAATCAGATTAACTGATGAATAATACCCACACCTTCAAAGAGGACCATCCTTGGTGTTGGCCTCTAGGGCAGCCTTGAGTTTAACTGTGAAGCAGCTGTGACACAGAGCCTATAAAATCCAAAACCATTGCTAGTGCTCGCCTGGTCTCTGATGATCTAATTCTCTGATCTAGGATACTGCTTCACCTTTCTTTACTGAGATAATTCCTAAGAATCCTGGGAGACTTGGTACAGGTGTTGTGGCTCAGGAAAACTTTCCTTGACCTTCTTTTCTGGATTAGATGTCCCTCATGTGTCTCTCCTGCAGTATGTGTTTTCCATCATTACATCACTTACTTGATGCTATTATTATTGTCTATTTATTTGCCCTCCCTCTCCTAGACTGCGAGCTCCTTGAAGATAGGTAATGTAGATTTATTCCTTTTTGTTTTCTAAATGCCTAGCACAACGCATGTCTCATAATGTTTAATAAGCCTTTGTGGAAGGAATAAAAGAAGAGACAAAAATCTGCTTAACCCAAATATCACAGACAAAGATGCTTTTCCAGGCAGACCATAGGGGGTGATTCCCTTTATGCAACTGTGCTTTAAGTTCTTACAAAAATACAGTTCACATCACCCCATGTAGGAAAGGAGAAGCTGATCCATTATTTCTGGTTTCTACCTCTTACATCATTGTCTCAGTATGAGAGTGTGGAGGACTGCAGGGGGATCAGCAGACAGTACATAATGCAGCTCACAGAGACCGTCACACTCACACATAGGAAAGGGACACATTCTAGTACCTGCCCACTTCTATAACAAAAGTAGAGGCAACTGATGATAGATGGATAAGGCACACTTGCAGACTTTAGCATCACTTGGGTTATGCTCATATTCTTAGGACAATGTCAGTCATGAGTGTAGGACATATGCAATACCAAAATGTGAAGTGAAATAAATATAGGATTTACGAAGAAAAGATACGGACTTTGCTAAGAGATTTAATCTCTCTGTGTCTCAGTTTCTTTACCTACAAAATTAGGAGAACTCGAACTCTAAATTTCCAAAACCCTGTAATTTTATGAAATTTTATTTTACATGTAAGACATATATGTTTTTATAATAACTGATTTAAAGAACTTGCCATGGCTATGATTGTGATTCTGTTTGTGATTTCAGGCTGATCACAAACGTGTTTTCATAATTGGTCAAAACATTATTTTTTCTTACTCTAAGCTGTCACTTATCTCATGGTTTAAAAAGGCTAAATAATTGGGAAAATCCTGTGATTCAGTGACTTCAAGTGAGCTTTAATTGTTCAAAACTGTGTCTGTGGAACATCCAAGATCAGAGTCAATTTGCTGTTTAACAGATTACTTAGGATCTTTGTATTGATTTGTGAAAAGAAAGATACAAAGTCAAAAATTCAGTAAGGAGGGTTACTGTCTTGAAAACATATGAGCAAGCACATCTACAACCACAGACACAGGCAAGATTTACATAGGTGACTGCTATTGAAAGGAAATTATCATTGAGGGTGAGGGAATAACAGTATCAGAACTAAAAAAAGGAGACCCGGAAGTGGCAGATTTTTTTTTTTTTTTAAAGATTCTGAAAGAAAGAAGAATACGAAGCGATTTAGGATAGAGCTCGAAATACAGACAAAATAGCTGTGAGCTCTAGAGAAATAGCATACTGTGTGAATTTGTGTGGTGGGTTGGAGAAACGGTAGAGGAACGAGGTGGCGGGGTATGCAGTCACTGGTTCAGGAAAGAAGTATCAGAACAGTATTTCAGATTCAAGGAAGTGAAATGAAAACAAGCAAACAATGTTTCTAACATAAAGGAAAGACAATTATTTAAGGCAATGGATATCCCCATTATACTGATTTGATTTTTATAAATTATATCAATGTATTAAATCATCACATGTACCACAAAATTATGTACAGTTATTACGTATCAATAAAAAATAAAGTTAGAAAATCAAGGAAGCAATAATCATCAACAACAACAAAATGAAGTATTAAAATTTGTATAAAGCTTAAAGAATAAAGAAGCTATAAAGATAGGAAATAAAAAGGGAAAATGAGTAATGACAATATGGTTGCTTCAAAGGATATGGATGTGAAGATGCAGCTGGCCAGTCTCTGTTGAGGTGTAAAACTGCTCAGAAGACAATGAGTAGTGAGAGACTGTGGGCTGGCCAGAAACCAAAGTGTCTAATGGATTCTCAAAAATGCAGCCATTCCTGCTTACAGTCTAAGGCTTTAGATGGAATATATTGTGTTATGCTTCCCTCCTCAATGTAGACTTTAAGAATGAGTATTATTGGTTTGCTATGCTAGAGTTTCTGTGATTTCATTGCAACTGTTAATTGTTCCCTGGAGATTTTAGTCTTGTGTCTGGAATTTTACTGATTTCCAAAAAAGGATTATATTAAATTTCCCAGTCAAGAATGCTATAAGGATGATTTATACCAGCAACTGTCAGTACTCTCCACGTGACAGAGTAATTTTATCCTTACATATTTAAACTTATAATAGGTCTGATATCTCTTTTCTGACATAGCATTTCCTACAGCTCTCTGTCAGAAAGTTTTAATTTAATGCTAAAAAGGAAAATCCGTATTCTTTTTTTCTCTACGTAACTACGGGTAAGTACCTTTTACATTTAAAAGGTAGCAGATGACAGGCGCAATGTTTTTCCTTGACTTAAATTGCCGTCTTAAAAAAAATAGTCCCATTTCAAATGTCTCCTCTCTTCATATGTACTCTAAGTTATTCATTTATTCCTTTATCCTTTCCACTTATATTAACTTATTGCCCACACTCCCAGACAGAGACCTAGGCACGAGGAACACTGTGGTGGCCAAGACCCCTGAGAGCTGACATTCTAGGACAAAAATTTAACAATTAGACAGATAAATAAACAAGGTGATGTCAGATAGTGACATGCTAGGAAGGAAATACATAGCAGAGGAGTAATATGCAATAGAGAAGTGGCCGTATTTGACAGAGAGGCAGTGAAGACCTCTCTGAGGGGGTGATTTTGAGCTGAAACCCAAAGGATGAGAAAAAGCCAACCAAAGGAATATATGGGTGAAAGCATTCTAGGCAATTTTGGCCCTCTCTGCATAGTGACAAAATATTTCTTTAAAAAAATTAATCTTATTTTTTCTAGACCACTGAGCACAAGTTGATATAGATTAAATATGCATTTAGATGAGTCAAAATATAGAATTATTTGTATATCTCTCCTGTAATCCTTAATCCAATAAAATAAGTTGCTATTATTTTTAATTCCTGTGAATAACATTTATTTTACTTTACATTTATTTTGATAATTACTTAATATATCTTGAGTAAGATAAGATAAAATCAAATAATTTAAAAAGCATTAAGAATTGTTGTCCTGAAATAGGACCTTTTTGTTTCTTGGTCATCTTTGCAACCTTTTATCAAGGAGTATAAATTTGCAGAAAATTGATTGTTTTTCTGGTAATCCATGGAACTGTAGACTTACTTTAGGACATTGATAGAAGATATACATATCTGACAATACTAAGGATGCTATATTGTTTCATAGCAACAAATTTACCATGGATTATTCTTAAGTATATCCTCATACCCATTAATAATAAGGTTAGATAAAGACAAAATCAACCTATTCTTTGAAAAGCAATCACAGGATACTTGCAAGGTACATTGGTTTCTGAAGAAAATATGGTCTGCAAATCACCATTCAAAGTTTTCTGCTAAAGACCAACACAGACAATATGCTGAGAACCAAAATTACTTTTTCAGCCTTTAAACATGCTGCACCACCTGCATTTCTTATCGTGAACAAGTTATCACCTTCCATTCAATTACCCAAGGTGTCTTCCATTTAATCTACCGTATAAGCAGTCACCAGTTAATGTTAATGCCCATCACTTTTTTGGATGACTTCACTAGTATTCTAAGTGGTATTCTGGTTTGGTTTTGTTTTTGGTATCTTTATAATGTCTACATAGAAGTTTAGGGTGGAAATCCCTTGGGGAGAGTGGAACTAAGCAAATGTCCTGAAGCTCTGTAAGTAGCACAATGGAGTATGCATAGTTTACTTGGGTCTCTTGTTTGCTGGAGGGAGAGGCTAGTGATTACTGCTGGAAAGGGGCTGAATATATGACCACAGCTTCACTGTCTCCTTTTTCCAATTTGTTTTCTCTCATGACACCAGGTTATTTTTCTGAAACACAAATCTGACCTCAATTCTCACTGTGTAAAAACAGTTAACCATTTTTTTTTAACTTTGTTTGCTGGAGAATGGGGGATAGAATCCCCTCAGTAGACCTCTAGCTTTGCACTAGTATTTGCCCCTCACAATTCCTGAATATTCCATGCCTTCTCTTATGTAATTTTATCCTGCATGGTCTGCCTTTGCCAGAAGTACTTTTTACAGCCCTCAAATCTTGTGAACCACTACTGATCTTTTGAGACCCTTTTAATGTCTGCTTCATCTGTGAAGCCCATTTAACTTTTACAGTTAGAGTTAATCATTCCAAAACCTGCATTCCTGTAGCACTAGCACCACTTCTGATCGTATTTTGATTTCTTATCTTTTTTTGCCCCTTTGACTATTCAATAGGATGTTATTAATTTTTACATTTGCTACCCACTCCTAAATACTTGTACTTCTTCTGGAAAAAAATAATAAAATAGAAAGTTTAAATATGAACATCAACTTACTGACATGTTATAAATGGTACTAGTATTTGTGAAGAGGCATCTAACACCAAGTGAATACAATCGGCCTTTGGTATCCATGGGAGATTAGTTCCAGGAACTCCTGCAGATACCGAAATCCATGGATGCTCAAGTCCCTGATATAAAATGGTGTAGTATTGGCATATAATCTCTGCACATCCCCCTGTATACTTTAAATCATCTCTAGATTACTCATGATCCCTGAAACAATGTAAGTATGTAAATAGTAGTTACACTTTATGGCTTAGGGACTAATAACAAGAAAAAAAAGTCTGTACATGTTCAGTACAGATGCAATTAAAAATATTTTCTATCACTGTTATTCACAGTGGACACAAAATTAGGCAAAGTTTAACTGGCTACCCATATATGAACCCTCTCATGTGCACAGCCTGAACTCTCTAGCAGACGCCATGCCATCGCAAAAGATGGGCTCTCATAATGGTGGCCAATGAACCAAGCTGTCTATCAATCAGTTTTTATAATCTCTTTTCACTTGTGATCCCTTTGCAAGTTCTCTTCATTTTCAACTTTGGTGTCTTGGTTTACATAGCTAAATCTGGAGCTGTGATATGACAGCAGTAAGGATGGCTTTGAAAATAACTTTGGAGATATTATAAAATGTATTTTGGAGTCTATTAACTACTGTATTTGGGAGAAAATTAAGAATTAAGGATGTAGATTATGCTTTATAAATGATATGTTCACATAAGTATCATGTATTATCTACTTTTAAGGCAATGTTTGTGGCCCATTCCCCTTTTATTTACTAAAATATAGACTTCAACTTACTAAATAAGGTAAAATGAAATAATAGAGTAGCTATGAGGCCAGGATTCCAAAAATTTGGGTCATGGTCCTGTTTCTGGCTGAGATAAAATAATTTAATTTCTTTGTTTTATTATTTTTATAATAAGAGGTTTTAATGAGAAAATTTTAAAAATTGACTCCTACTTAACAAATAATTAAATATGTAGTTCACAAAAGGGTGTGTATCTATGTGTGTCTTACACATTAAAGTACAACGAATGTTACCTAAATCTGTCTTAATTACTGCTTCCTGATTTAACATTTTATTATCACTAGACTCTGGGTCACTTGACATAGACAGTATGTATCGCACAACTCATTTTTGTAAAGTCACTTCTTCATGGAAATCCAGCTGACAGTGTAAAGACTTCTTAAAGAAATCACTAAGATGGTACCTTAAAACCTGCTTTGCAAGAAATGTGTGTTTCATTAACAGCAAAACCAATAAAGGCCTCAAAAACGTATTTCTATGCAATGCATTCAAACTACCCCAAGCCCCTCCATTGTCGCAGATATGTTTCCGCTCCATCACCTTAGAAAACTTAAATTTCATTTCAGACTTGAGCCCTTCGTGCAGACCAATTATTTTGGCTCACTTCAAAGACCTGCCCTCAATAAGTCTCTGCTCAAATTTCATTGCTGCGTGAATGAACTCAGAATATTAAAAAGTCTGATATATAATCACTCAACGTGGTTATCAAATGAAGCAAGGCAGTCACCACTGTCTCAGGAAGCTCTCTATAAATGTTACTTATGTGAACAAACATTTTCAAAGGAAGCTGTTGAATAGATCACCAAATTACAAAACATCTGGTGGACTTATGTGTCCATTTCCAGCTATTAAGGATTCTACAAGTAATCAGAGGGACAGAAAAAGGCACCTACTTTAATTTTCTAAAAATTTTCAAAGCAATATATTATATTAAGGGATTCTAATAAAATGAATGGCCACATGCCCATAATGTGTCTAAAGAACTAAAATTTTGCATCCACTAAAATCCTGTGTAAGCCCTTATTGCACATACTTCCCTACCAGCAAAAGGTAAAGGTCCAAGAAATAGGCTTGCAAGGCCAAAAATCAGAATAAAAGCACACAAGGGAAGTAAGTGCCATCAGCTAGAAACAACAGAATGAGACCCAAGGTTTTATAAATTATAACTGGCAGGCAAAATATAAAACAAATGCATTCATGATGTTTAAAGAAAAACAAAAAGAATACAACATAGATGAAGGACAAGATATTGTAAAAATAATCAAATTGATCTGAATAAAAATTAAAGATTGCTATTTAATTAATAAATAAAGATAATGAAATTGATCTGAATAAAAATTAAAGATTGCTATTTAATTAATACATAAAGATAATGAAATTGATCTGAATAAAAATTAAAGATAATATTTCATAGGAGAAAAGGATAATTAAAAATTTAGCAGAGGAGTAGAAAGCAAATAAGAGATAAGAAAAGTAATGCATGAGAAGAATGATCTAAAATAAGTGTATGATCTACATGACACAAGGAAACAAGGAAATGGACAATATGACACAAGCTAAGAGATGTGGAAGATTAATTAAAAAGGTTTGTCATATATCTATTTGAAATTGCAGATAGAGACAAGAAGTATAGCGGGAAAGGGCAAATCTGGTCCAATAAGCCTTCTTTTTGTAATATCTAAGATCATGCCAGAATTTCCTTAGGCAAGCAGTTACAAAATTTATGACACCATTTAAACCTTAGTAAACTTGCTTTAATAAAAGCAGCACATCTGTACAGTAGTTATGTTGATGTCCTTCTAAAAGCTGAAATAGCTGTAGAACTTAGAAAAGCATGAAATCCTTCTCTATTATATTCAGCAGAAAAGCACTGCATTTTATATAGAATAGCATCTACTTGCTAAAAATTATCAGTATAGTAAGAATGTGGTGGTCGCAGATTTGCCATTATAAAGCCTGACTTGTAAACCATATTAGGTCAGAATACACCCCCAAAATGTAAGATAGTAACAATATTTAATGGGATTTTATTGGATTTATTCCAATGGATCAGAAAGTAGCCTAATAAAAATGTATTCTACTTCTCTAGATTCCAGCATGAAACCATTAATCATAGCAAATATAGAAAACACTGCTAACTGTGGCTACTAATTCTCTTCCCAAACTCAATGTTTTCTTTCCTGGGATTTGTAGCTCTAGAAGATTCCAGAGCTTCATGCTGTCTTAGAGTGAAGAATGCTCAGAGGGCTGGGAAGGAAGTATTAAGCCCAACTCCTAAAGGCAAACATATCCTCCAAACGCACCACACAACTGTGGGGTGTTATAACATTCTCAAATATGGATCGTCTCTGTTCACCAAATCTTTTAAACACTCCTTGAAATTGGAAGACTGCTCCCATTCTTGCCTGTAATCACCCAGCATTTTATCACTCAGGACTCTATTGCCTAGCACAGTAACAGGCCCAATGTAGACAGCGTAATATGAGGAGTAAACACGAAGTTCCGGAGGGAGGCAGAGCTGGGTTGGAACCCACACTATAACTCATGAGTTACTAAACATACCCAATGCTCAGGGGCCTAGTCCATGAAATTAAAATCAGTTAGTTCCAACCTCACGCAGTGCTGCGAGAACTTCCCACGCAGGCTGCCACTGAGACATGGCATTATCATTTCAAAGATAATCATGTCTTCATAACTGCATATTTACTGAATAGCTGCATTAACTCCACAGTGCCTGCTGCCTTTTTGCAACTGAAGTCAGAGTACATTTATTTAACCTTACATGGAGAATCAGTCATCCCTAGAAATAAAAAAATATAATCTCAGAAATAACTTTTTGTTTGCTTTTTATACATATAAGACCAAACAAACCTCACAGAGATAGTGGAGCATTTCTATGGAACTGTACGTAGCTCTAGGTAGCACTTCACTTGTTGGTTGGATTTTTGTCTGCTTCCTCTGCTACTGTGGCCTGTCAAAGAGCAGGTCCCTAGTATGTACATTTTTCTGTGCACACAACTTTCCCTCTGTCAGGAGCACTTTTCTCTACTTCTGCTTGGCAGTATGTGCTTGCTCCTCAATCTCAACTCAAATTGCAGATCTTTCCTGACTGTGTCACAGCTTCCTGGGTGAACTAAGTGTCCTTCATCTGTGCATCAACGGCATAATATCCATACCGCTGTCACCACTGCTTAGTACATTGTCTTGTAATGGCTTGTTAGCATGTAATTTCAGAAGTGGAATTGGGTTTTATTCATTCTGTATATAGCCAGCACTGATTATATTGACTATCACATAGAAAACACTAAATATTGCACAGAGAGGTAAGTGGCACCTGGTAGATATTCAATTCATGTTGGCTAGTTAGATAAATTCAGAGATGAAAAGATGGACAAAAGGATGGGTGAATGGATGGAAAGATGGAGAGAGGGGAAAAATACGTTTTTGTTTTTCTTCCACCGAGAAATTAAAAAAAAAAAATAGAACAACCGTGTTACCATTAGACTAGAGCCTGATTTAAAGGTCACTTGCAACATGACTTAAGACAAGTTTTACTAATTGTCTTAGGGTAATAAAAATAGCAATTGTTTTTCTTGAAGTTGAAATGATTAATGAGATAGCGGCCCCACCTCCTTGGTAGTACATTAAAGCATTTAGGGACATGCGCTGGCTTTTCAAATCCTCATTTAGTTCTGCAGCTGGCTCAAGCCAGGTTCTGGCACAGTCACTTTCATCTGAGAAGTAAAACCATCTTTTAAATTAGAGGGTGCAGTGAACTGAGCACCATACCCAGAGGACACAAATGGAAATCATTTAGAGTTGCCTGATCTTTCCCTTCACTCAAAACCAACACAAAACAAGCTAGTTCAGCAAATTGAAACTATAAATAATATACAACACTTCATCATTTCAGTTACCTCTTTGTACAGCATCCAAGATGCCTACAGGCCTAGATGGAGCAGCCTTATTAGAACACCAAGGGGAAGGGGTATCCCTAGCTGGCTAATCACAATACTGTCAAATTGCTACATCAAACGACTATAATTCACTGAATAGGGCAGTTATTAAAATTCCAAGTTCTCTCTATGCTGTGACCAGAATGACAATGGCAATACAGTCAGCCTTCCTTGCAAACAAGGAAACACATTAGGAAAGGTGTAGGTCCCACAATCTCCTGTATCTATTCCATGAGAGCTACCCTCAACTAAACAAATAACGTGATCAGTTTTGTACCTTCTGTTATGTGACATCATTTGTGCAGAAGAAAATATCCCAATTCTACTATATGTTCTCATGAAAGTTAAGGTCTTAATATTCTACAACTCATAGCACAGAACTCTGCACTACAACCACCCTTCACAATCTAGAAAAGCAACAGCAAATTGGCTAATTAGCATAAGAATGTGCAAACACTATTGTCTCTTAAGTGCCATTATTAAGCATTCTAAATATAGTCATTTCACTGGTAAAATTTATGAACTATTTTCTTTTTTCTTATAATAAATCTTGGCGCCCTTGTGACAAATACTATAATCCTCACTAGGCAGAAAAGCCCTAAGCTAACATAAAATGAACTTTTTATGAAACCTATGAATCTAGAAGAGAAGCAATTGAATTAGTCTTGGCACCAGCCTAACACACACTTAGATTGGAAAATTACCAAATTTAACCCAATGAAACTCAGTTATGGTTTAATGAAAAGCAGTTAAAAGGAGTTTTGAATTAATCTTTCTTCCTTATCATGAAAAAAATATAATTATGGCATACATAAAACCTCATAACAATGATTAGAAAATTATTTTCTTCCTAAAACAAATTAGCACATTACTACTTGAAATCATAATTTGAAATTAGTTAACAATGACAACCTTCCTTTCTGCATAAGAAGGTAGATTGCAAAAGAAACATAGCATTGTGTTCATTCTGCACTGTTTCAGCTGTGGAAAATGGTACTGGTGTGAGTTCTTTTTCACTGAAAGCTATTCAAACTAATAAAATTGAATGTCATTAAAGTGGTGGTTGAACTTTCTTTTTTCTAAATTCTTTGAGATAGCTAGCTAAATAAAACATAAAATGGATATAAAATCATTAACTTTTAGATTCAGAATGCATCTTTTAATCTATCAATTGCATAAATTTTCAAACCTGACATGAGCTGGAATTCAAACGTCTCCTTAAGAAAGGAAATGTCTCAAGGTTAGGTCTCTAAACGAAGTCACACAGGAACTCTAGACTTCACCTCTCTCACATTCCTAGATAAAATGCTACCTACCAAGCAAAAAATAAATCATTCTCTGAGGCAATGATTTCCAACCTGTGGGATACAAGCCACTAAGGATCCCACGGTTATTGCAGTGGGCTTGAAACTCTTTCAAGTTTCACCTATATAAACTGTATTTTAATTGGTTTACCAGTGGTTTACATATTTGCATATTAATACATTTTAACTATTATTAATAAAACGGATTCATTTGCAAAGCCAAAGAAAATTTATAGGCTGGAAGTTTCAATCCTGCAAAGGTAATAATTTTACTCCAACTAATTCATAAACATGATGCATTGCCAACCTAAATCCCAATGGGGTTTGTTTCAGGGGTAGTGAAAAACAAAGATTAAAAGATTCTAAAGTTTGTTGAGAAGAATGATGTCAGAGAATAGCCAAGATATATTTTTAAAATAAAGGCTAACGTAGAAGAATATGCCTTGAAGGTATTAATACACATTATGAAGATGTAGTAACTTATGTATGATGGAGGTCTAAAGTTCATGTAGCCACACTCTTTCTGGTTTTGGACTTTACATCCTGCTTCAGAAGAACTTCCCCATCTCAAGATTTTCTTTTAATTAACCCTGTTTGTTATTTTATTTCTATATTTTTATTTAAATTTTTAATATTTGTTCCATGTAAAATTTATTATTGCATATAAGGTGAAAAGTAAATATCATTATTTCTTAAAAATAAATATCCAGTAATCCCACTAATGTATAATTATTTGTTTACTCACTGATTTAAAACACTGTCGTCTTGTAAAAACCCTTATAAATATGTAATAACCAATACAATTAATTATTTCTTATTAAGAAATTGGCTATTAATAATACTAAATGTTAAAATAAACAAAATTCATGGTATTATAGCATTTTTTTCCATGCTTAAAATGATCATTTAGATAAATATCTACCAGTGTCCAATATCTCCTTAGTGTATCAAGTAAAAACAAAACTTTTCAGGACAATATATAATACGAATCAAATATTATAAAATATTTTTGTGTTTCTGCTTAAATTGATACCAAAATGGATTTTCACACTACCTTTTATTTGCCTCTATACTTTTCTGCATTTATTTTAATTTTTACTTTTTTGTTAATAAATGCCTTCCTTTCCTGAGTCTTCACAAGATTTGTCCCTATGGATATGTCCGCTTCCAAACTAACATATTAAGCACATGTTCAAATGAAAGTAGGATCCTAACCACTTGGCCGTATAGTGATGGGAGAAGCCTCAGACAGCTCTATACATCTATGTGTACACAAACAGAAGAACTGAGTCAACGTGAGCTCTCTGGAATTGGAAAAGTGGTTACTCTTTCTCTTTTTCTTTCTCTCTTCCATGTATCCATCAATTCTATCTGAAAAGAAATTTTTAGAAATCCCTGAAGATAGAGTTGGAATTTAACATTTTTATTTTTTGTGTTGAGAAAACACTATTAAAAGTAAAAATGTCAACGGGCATCTGAATTGATAAAAAAAAAAATATTACTAGAAGAGCTGGCTTTGCCTTGTGAAGTTTCTCAACCTTCGACATCAAATCATAGTTAAATAGTGAACTCTTGTTTTGCTTCTAGCTATCATTGATTTATTAATCTATATCGGTAGATTGTTAAAAACTTTGCAGAATGAGATTTTGTTTAGTATGATAGAACAACCATTTGAAAAAAACAAACACCACTCTTTAATTGCCATTGGTTGATTTTTTCTGTATCTGTTCTTTAAAAAGCGGTCTCCACTACTTGTTTCCACCCCTCAGGAGACTAGATTTTGTGGCCCATCACTTCAATCACTCCATTAATGATGTAATTATCTGTTAATTATTTGTCCTTCTATTGTACTCGTTGGCAAAAATCACAATCCTGGAAAATTCAAATGTTCTGATTTCTAAACTGCTATATGAGGGATGCTGAATAAGCCTAGAAAAAAAAATGCACAACTTTGAAAATTGGAGGCATTACAAATTTATAGCTTCTAGTTCAAACTGGACCTTTTGTGCATCTTAACATCATTCTGGGACTCTAACGTCCTACAACGTCTCTTCAATCATCAGTTATCCTTTGTTCTTTCATACTCCACAGTGGCTGTATGAACCATCTCCATTTTCATTGTCTCCTACTCTGCCACCTCCTGCTGCCTCACAGCCACTAGGCAGTCCTGCCCAACGAAGAAACTGGAACCACAGAGAAAGACTCCACCTATTCTGCCCAATGAAGAAACTAGAACCATAGAAAAAGACTCCACCTATTCCCTCTCCCTCCACCTACCCATTTACCTGCGTACATATTCATCATGATTCCATCCCTTTTGCCAAAATTGTTTTCCCATCTAAAGTGAATTTCTCTGTGTCAAATCTTCTATTTCCCTCTTTTTCCTGCTTCTTTCCCTTACAAGGATCTTATTACAGTCAATACTACTTCTTTCTCCTGTCTCTAGTTTTTTCCACTTAACATTTAAACATGCTTAAATCTCCTTATTTGGTTTACTCCCTTCCTCAACCCAGTGTGTTCTGGCTCTTTCACCTCTTCTAAGCCGAAGTCATGAAAAGGTTTCCTACACTCAACATTTTCACTTTTTTATCTCCCATTCACCCCTCAAACTCTGTAATCTAGCTTCCTACCAACGTTTCACTGAAGCTGCCATGGCACCAATGATCTTTATGCTAAACCTAATGGACAAGGTTTAATATTAATCTTAGGTAAAACGTGGCCCCCTTTGGGGCTATGAAACAATACTCCCCAGACTTTATTTTTATTTTTATTTTGAGATGGAGTTGCCCAGGCTGGAGTGCAGTGGTGCAATCTCGGCTCACTGCAACCTCCACCTCCCGGGTTCAAGCAATTCTCTTCCTCAGTCACCTAAGTAGCTGGGATAACAAACAGGCACCCACCACCACACCCAGCTTTTTTTTTTTTTTTTTTTTTTTAGTAGAGATGGGGTTTCACCATGTTGGCCAGGCTGGTCTCGAACTCCTGACCTCAGGTGATCCTCCTGCCTACTCTTCCTCTCACTCACCTTTTTTCACCAGATCCTCTCCTTCTGCTTATTTCTTAAAATATCATTTTTTTTCCTCAGGACTGATCTCATCCACTCCAACTCTTCAATTACCACCTGTCTCCTAATAACTCTTTAGTCTATATTTCTACCTCAGACTTTTTCTCATTTGTTCCTTTCTTGTATACTTACTTCTATTGAGTATCTTCTCTTCTATAGTATAAAAGCACCTTACTCACAACATTCCCAAAGCTGAATGTTCATCTTTTATCACAAATCTGTCCTGTTTCCTAAGTCCTCTGTTTCAGAAATGGTCCCAGCTTCCATTCAGTTGTTTAAGCTAAAAATGTGGGTGTCCCATTTGATTTCTCCTTTCCTAAAATCCTATCAACACTACTTTCTTAATGTTTCTTAGTGTCATTTATTCATCTCCATCAGCATAACTTCAGATTAGGCCATCAATTACTGATTCCTACACATGAATGAATACTTTTCTAACAGATGCCCCTGTCTATAGTCTTGTCTTTCTTTAATATCTCCATTGCAATCAGAGTTATACTTCAAAAATTCAAATCTGATTATGTCACTTATTCTATTAAACCTCTCAGTGTTTGGAGTATTTCCCAGTTTCTTATCATGGCTTTTAAAACCTTCCATGATCTTAGCTGTCTAGTCTTCCTCATTATAACTCACTCCTGCTCCAGGCATACGAAATTACTGGCTATTCCCTAAATTAGACACTTAATTTTGCTTTAGAGATTGTATGCTACTGTTTTCTATGTCTAAAACATGCTTCCACTACCCAAGCTTTTAGGTTCCAGGTTTGATGTCAATACCACCATAAGGCATTTCTGACTCATTTGCCAGGCTTTGTTTACAGAATTAGGTGCCTATAGATGCCATTATTATAATGCTTAATACAATTAATTTTAATTGCCTGTTAATTTTTCTGTCACCCAAATAAGAGTGTCTTTAAGAGAGATATAAAGTCTCTTTATAATTTTGTTTTTAGAGCTTACTGTATGTAATGCCTGGCTCATGTAGATTCATGTAGATGTGCTATCAAAAACTGTTGGAAGATTGATGTTAGTCAGTTGCCCAGAAAGTTGTGAGTTAACAGAAAAAAACTGGAGATACCAGGTAGCTTACTAGGTAGGTCAGAGCACCTGCATAATAAAATTAAAAATAAATCAAAAAATGTTATTATCAGAGATATATTGTCCATTTTATGCTGCAATCATCTAGCTGACTGGGGATTTTTAACAGTGCCATAACTCATCATCATGTTGATCCAAAAGCCACTATTCCATGTCAAATGGATAACTTAAATGGCTCCTTCACCACCCACTTCCAACAGTTTTTAAAGCAGGAAAGAAGTACCACATACGTATATTACATTTTTAATTTTTATTAAACTAGCTAATTGAACAGATAGCTTGGACATATTCCATTAATATTAGGTATTAAAAATACATTCAATAGTGCAAATGGTAATTCTCATTTAGAGTTGTTGGTATGGCACCAATTTTGATTGGTAGAGAGATGCATCATAATAACTTTCAACCACTGCCTTCATAAGGAGACTTAGATCCCATCCATTATCACTGAGCATCTCTGCCATAGAGAGTTGATGTTAGGGAAAGTGTATCAGATAGCCAATACAGATCTCCAACTGTGCGGTGTGGATGACAACCACTGATTTAAAGTTACATTTATTTATGGTCATGTGGTATGTAATTAATTCTGGTTCTAGCAATCAAGAATAAATTATCTGTTCTGCTTCTAAAAAGTCAAAATAATAGCTTCTAATTATTATTAAATTCTTATTTTCAAAGAAAATTATCATATGTGATACATTCATAGAATTATCAAATTATAGATCTAGAATGAATATTAGAGTTAACGACAATAACAACTAAAGCTAATAAAGTGCTTACTATGGGCCAATCACTGTTCTCGTTTTTTGTTTTTGTTTTTTTGTATATTAACTCATTTTCAGAGTTGTTCTAATTAGCCCCATTTTACATACAGAAAGATTAGTGTACAGAAAACTTAGCTAAGAATACACACCTAATAAGTGGCAGAGCCACTATTAGAACCAGAAAAACTGTTACTAGCATCTGTGTTTTAACCAGTATTTTATTTTCCTTATATTCTTCTCTATTTTATAACTGAATTCAAGGAAATTTAAACAAATTGACCCAAAACTTTAATATCTCTGTGTATAAATATTTCACATATGTATATCAATGTGTTTGTTTTATTGATAAATATTGCTCACTCTGAAAAGAGTTGTTAGTTTCTTTGGGGGCTCTTTAGAGGATGACTAAAATTATGTGCATCTTAATAAACTTAATAGAGCTCATTTAACAGTAAATTGTAATGTGGAAAATAACAATATGGTCTGATATGTTGAGCTCTTTTCTCAATTATGGATAGCAATGGGAAAACTTTTTGGTAATTTAATTTCTTTATTCTGCTAACCAAGCCTGATAGCCTTCCATTTACATTACAAAGGGAAACATTTCACAGAAAATGTTTTACAATTGAATTCCAAAAAATCTACCTCTAGTGTTCTAATGCAATGCTTACTAGCTAGTCCTCTCTCCTGGATTGAGTAAAATAGGCTACATGGAGAAGTCATTTGATAAAGTGGAAAGGCCACTGGTCTATCAAGAGGCCAAGCCAGTAGTATCAGCTTACTTATTAATGAACTTAAACATAGCTTAAGCTTTTTTATTGTGCTGAGTCTTGGTTTCCTTGCTGGTGAAACTGTTACCAACTCACCAGGTTCTTGCCCACTGCCCAGATAGAGCTGAACACTGAGACAGCAGGTATTGCACTATAGAAAGAGTTTAATTATTGCAAGTAAACAGAACAAGGAGGTTGGGAGGTCGTTCTCAAAGCCCCCTTCCTGAGACTTCAGAAGCTATGGTTTTTGAAGATGATTTGGTGGGCAGAAAGGCTAGAGGATGGGTGGTGCTGACTGGTCTGGGATGAAATCACAGGGGTGTTGAAGCTATCTTCAAGCATTGAATCAGTTCCTGGAAAGTGGGGGAGTTACAAGACCAGTCAACTCAGTTTCTTGGTTGAGGTCATGGGCTACCCATTTGGTGGTATTGGTTGGTCCATTTGTAGGCAAAGTCTGAAAAATATCTCAAGGACCAGACTTAAGTTTTACAATAGTGTTTGTGACTCCAAGTACTATGAAAGAAAGCTGAAAACAATGGCAGTTATCATTTAACTATGTCTTCAGCTTAGCAGAAAAGATTGCAGGAGGCGAGATCCCCAGTGATCAAAGCTGCCCATCACCCCCACCCTGTTGGCCAGTCCAACTTCTGGAAGGCATCGAGAGGGGCTGCATGATCTAACGATCATTGTTCTTTAAGAGAAAAACAAGTTCATTAATCTTGCGGGCAGTCCTGCCCAGAGGCCAGGACAGGAAGATATTCAATTATTAGTGACTACAATTTATTGAAATGATTATGTGCAAGCATTCACACATAGAACAGGAAAAAGTCAAGAGAGAAAGGAAAATATCTTACCCAAATTCACCATAATGTTAATGTTGTGCCATTTTTAACTTTGATGAAGGTGGTTTCAAAACCTGTGAGGCATGTGTAGTAGTATTAGAAGGTTTAAGAAACGTCTGACCCTCCTCCTCCTTAATGAGAGTTTAAGAGGAGAACAGCAACCAACTTGCTCGTATGCTCATATTCCCACATGACATAGACCAATGGAATTTCTTATCAGGTCACAAGACCTAATTCCAGCTTTCAACACAGAAACTGGAAAAAAAAAATGTAAGGGGGAAGGAAATTAAGTTTAAGGCTCCCCAAAGTCTTGAACTAACACATAGGAATATGGCTTTTCTTATAACAAGAGAGAGAGAAAGAGAGAGAGCCAGGATTTGAGAGAAACAGTCCTGAGAAATAAAAATAAAATCTTAAGAGCCCTAACTGACTGACTGGACCATCTCTTGCCCAAGGGGACCCCAGAATAATCTTTAAAACTGAGTTCTTGGCCATGACAGGACAAGAAGTAGGGCATGTCTCATTATACCCGCTCCCTTGCTAACCACAATTAAGCTTTCTTCTTCCCTAAGGGCTGAACAGAAACCAAGCAGTCGTAAAAACTCCACAGCTGATATCAGTCAATGGCCTGATACTGCCCTCTCCCTTTTCAGTTTTGGCACAATAACCAAACAGCCTTCCTTCCTGATGAGAGACCACCAATCACAGAGTGATTCTGGACAGTCTATGGAGGAAGCACAGTGAAAGTTTTCATGTTCTCTGCTTCACCTTTGATGTTAGAGGGCAGGGAACTCCATTCTCTGATAATGCAAATGCCGCCATTTTTGCTTGTGGGGCCCATGAAGGGACATGAAGCTGAAATGCACGTATGAATGCTTCTCCTTTCATAAATCTTCATGACTCGTCCCATAGCTCACTTAATATGGATATTGGGCTACCTTGCTCAGCAAAAATTCCTGTTCCCTTTGCCCCTCACTCCAAGTATGTGTTTCAAGCCTCTGGGGGGAAGCTATGCTTCCCAGTCTGTCAGAATGGCCACCCTGCAGGTTGCAATCCTTTATGAGAAATAAAGCTCTCCTTTTCAAATGTATGAACCTCCCAATTCTTCAGCTGACAGTCCAAAGCCCATCCTGCAGAATTCGCTCAATACCCAGGAAAATTCCTTCCTGAAAAAAACTTTATAGAACCAGACTGTCTCTGTCTGAAGCTCTTTCAGACCCAGGGGCCTGAATTCCTGACTCTGTCCTTCACCTTGTGTTGTGCTCAGCCTAATTTAATCCTGGCACTGATTTCATTTACCATTGTACTTACCACTTGCCCAGTCTATGTTCTGTTTACCTTTATCCCTTCGGCCGAGCCTGATCCATATCTAGCTTTGCTTGACTAACTTTAAAGCTTCCTGTTCATTTTCACTCATAGATTACCTGATATATAGAATCACTGCGCCTTTCCCAGAGCCCCTGGCCAGACTGTATTCTACATCCACACAGCAAAGTATTTAAACTCATTCTGGTATTTATTTATGTCACAGGGAAAAGTGAGCATGGATTAAACATGAAGATATTGTTAATGTGAAGACAGGCTATAACTTCTCAGTTCTTTAGGAGCTAAGTGTGAAATTTAAATATGCATTAGTATATTTCAGTTATCCTTATTTTTTTCTTTTTGAGAGTAATGTGACTCAGCTAGCAATTGTGGTTGTGTGATTGATTGTAACTTGTCTGTGGCTCTCTGGGACCTTCCTGAAAATGAAATCGACCATCTTCGAGTGATAATGTCAGTGGGATAGAATGTGTCACTGGATAATGGTCTCCTGCTGTTGCATAAATGCCAAGGCAAGCCAAAGGTATTTATGGGGAAAAAGTTCATACTAAGCTAAGATTTTTATTTTCAATGCAAAAGAAACTTAACCTGTGTTCGCTATCATTACTGTAACTTATGCTAAATATAGATTTGATGAATGCAGATAATGGATGTTCAAGGCAGACTATCATAGTCAAGTCATCCATTTTTAAATTCATCATTCTGATTGGTTTAGAAACTTGAGTTCTAGTGCAGTTAAGCAAATTTTAAATAAGATTAATTTCTCAAGAATGAAACACTTTCCTACATATGATTTTTTACACTTATCCAGATTATTTTAGATTATATTAGGCATATTTTAATTGTATGTATGTGTTTTTATAGACTAGAAAAAGTTGGATAAATAATATTCAGACATCTAGAAACAACATTGGTCAGCTTATTCTATAGTAAAAGGTAAAAGATTTTAATATGTCAAACACTACCCTCAAGCAAAAATTAAGTTATGTTACTTGAACTGCATCTTATGAGAAAACATACCTATATAGGAAATATTTAATAAGAACTTGATAACTATAATTAATTGAGAAGATGTTCCAAATATGAAATTTACTCAGAAGACATATGTGATACATTTGGGGTAGTAAAATGGTATTACCCAATTTTCTTTCCCTGAATCTAGCAAAAATTGTCATACTGTTAGTTTTGCACTATACAACCTTCTAAGATTAGATTTGCTCTGTAGGGAAAGTGGTAAAATGAAATATAGATCCATAACGTATAATATATTGGCCAATAAGAAGTAATGTGTAAGTCTAGGTAACACATTTACTTGAACACCCTAGAAGAAATTGCCCTGAAATATGTGAATATAGTAGCCCATTCTGAGCCTTTTGCTGGTGGCAGTCATTAAAGAAGAAATTGATATAATTTGTAACCAAAAATATATGAATATATTTAAAAACCTGTTTTGTGAACTGTCTGAAATAGGTTAGTGGAAGTTAAAAGCAATATTATCCATATACATATACCTACACCTGAAGAGATGTCTGATTTTAAAACCCCAATATTTCCATCCTAGAAATCCAAGATAGCTCAAGTATTAATATTAATCCTGTGGTTTGAAGGTGATTAGCACTTTGATAGGAAATGAAAATTTTATTCATTGTTTTGACTTTGTGCGTGTGTGTGTGTGTGTGTGTGTGTGTGCGTGAAGGTCATTCCATATATAAGTGTGTTGATACTTGAAAAATCACAAAATTCTCATGAAAATAATTTTGTAAATTTTTCTCAACATGTCTGATGGTAAAGATTTAGTTGGCATTTCTGATGCAGACATCTACAATTAGTGAGAATGCACAGTGAAAAGAGAAGAACTTCCAAATAATCAAAAATCATGGTTAAAAATTATCAAGGATGAAATGAACTAGAATGAATAAAAGCATATTTATTTAAAACAACATACAATCGTTAAGAGTGCATTTACTGTTCTATTTATCATTATAGTAAAAAAAATCAGTATACTCATTTAAAAATACAAAAATTCCTTGCATTTTTTAGGCAAAAAAGGTCAAAAAGTTGTAAAAACAGTCCATTGTCTATTATTGTGCCCTAGCTGAGTTCCCCTTTTACATTACAGGACTTGAGTTGGGTAGAATCCTAGAATCCCAGGCTTAGGTGACCATTACATACATTGCTCTTGTCTTGCTTCTTCATCAGCCATGCATCCCTAACTCTGAATCTTTTTTTTTTTTTTTTTTTTTCTTTAAGTTCTGGGATACATGTGCTGAACAAGCAGGTTTGTTACATAGGTTTACATGTGCCATGGTGGTTTGCTGCACCTATCAATCCTTCATTTAGGTTTTAAGCCCAGGATGCATTAGGTATTTGTCCTAATGATCTCTCTCCCCTTTCGCCCCACCTCCCAGCAGGCCCTGGCGTGTGATGCTCCCCTCCCTGTGTCATGTGTTCTCATTGTTCAACTCCCACTTGTGAGTGAGAACATGTGGTGTTTGGCTTTCTCTCTCTGTGTTAGTTTGCTGAGGATGATGATTTCCAGCTTCATCCATAAACCCAAAACCATGAAAACCCTAGAAGAAAACCTAGGCAATACCATTCAGTACATAGGCATGGGCAAGGACTTCATGTCTAAAACACCAAAAGCAATGGCAACAAAAGCCAAAATTGACAAATGGAAACTAACTAAACTAAAGAGCTTCTGCTCAGCAAAAGAAACTATCATCAGAGTGAACAGGCAGCCTACAGAATGGGAGAAAATTTTTGCAATCTATCCATCTGACAAAGGTCTAATATCCAGAATCTACAAGGAACTTAAACAAATTTACAAGAAAAATAAACAAACAACCCCATCAAAAACTGTGTATCTTAGAACTCACAGTCCTACAGTCTTTGCCATGTGATTGGTTAGTATCTCGTTCTCAATGAGAGCTATTGGTATAAGAGAAGGCACACAAAGCCTGGGTCAAAATAGTACATTGAGTACAGGCCTGGAGAGGGAGAGGAGGTGCTTAGTATTGCAATAGACCTACTGTGGATTCTACTGTAACCTCAAGGTTCCAACATGAAAATCCCTTATTGGTAGGTAAACATCATGAGATATATCAATGGCCCCAACCTTTTTGGCTTCAGGGTCAGGCTTCCAGGAAGACATGGATGGGAGTGGGGGCATGATTTTGGGATGACACTGTTCCATCTCAGATTATCAGGCCTTAGTTAGCTTCTCATAAGGAGCACGCAACCTACATTCCCTGCATGTGTGATTCACAATAGGGTTCGTACTCCATGAGAATCTATTGCCATCCCTGATCAGACAGAAGGTGGAGCTCAGGCAGTAATGCTGCCTCACCTGCTGCTACCTCCTGCTGTGAAGCCCAGTTCCTAACAGGCCAAGGAACAATACCAATCCATGGGGAACTCTGAGTATTATTGTGATACTTTTAGTATGATGGTGCTAAATGATTAGCTCAGAGTCCAAAGCAGTAAAAATGAAACATTTTATTTATAGTTTAGATCCAAATTCACAGGTTTAAAAGACATTCTCATACTCAGAGCTATCCTCTCCACTACCATCCCATCTTATCACTTACCTTTCATCTCTGAAGTGATCATTCATAATCATAAGAGACAAATTCTGTGAGGACTATTGTTTTTCTTAATCTATTATACAGAAATTTTACGATTCTTAAAATTGAATGAACAATTATTCATTTGAAATAAATTGCCCAAATAAATGTAAAGAATAATTATGATTCTTTGACATTAAATTATGAATCAGAATACTTATACTGTGTCAAACGTATAACTAATAACATAAATCACTTTCAATTAGCTTCTGCACAAAGATGGAGTTTCATTGGCTTAAAGTCTTCTCCAGTTGTAAGATAAGGCCCTGCAAAGAAACACTGACTCTCAAACTAATAGTTGCATTTAAATAATACTCTAGACAAATGAATAGACTTAAAGAATGAAACATTCCTGACTTAAATCACAGTAACAGCATTGATACAGGGGCCATCCTTACCCACAGGTAAAACAGCTGCCTATCTGATTGGTGTGATTTGAAAAGTGTGGGAAGGACATCCATTGACCTGTCACTGATGACAGTGATTAATGAATCACTGCTTTAGATGAAAAATTTCCTTTTTCTCCAGATCCACTTTTAAAATGTGAATAAGCAGGGGGAGAATAGTATATTAAATTACTAATACTCCACAATCTGTTCATTTTATTAGATGTCCTTCTGGTAGACATGAACTAATGAGGATAACCCAGCAACCTTAACCCCTATGGGTGGATGAGGAAATAAATAAGGGAGTGAGCCAACATTAAAAACAGGGTGGATAGAGGATGGAAAGGGGCACAGAATAGCCAGGCCATGGGGCCAAAACTTAACCTCATAGCCTCACAGTTTTGCCACTAGTCAGTTCTCTTGGATACTGCTGATATTCATTTTTAAACATCTATACTGTTTAACAATAGCATCCTAATCATTATGATGCTCTTGTCTTACTTCTTCATCAAACATTTAAGAATTCATTTCAGTTTTGCCTTTTCTAGATGTTTCTTAATAAGAAAAGTATGAGAGATAAATATGAAAACAACAATATTATGCAAGACATAATTCCACACATTACAAAGATTAGTGAGCAACTATTTTAAGATTTGGATCTTGTGAAAAAATGGCTTATCAGGATATATCATATAGAAAAGTTTCCAGGGTCTATTAACAGAATACTTAAAGTACAATAAGGTTTTTTTTGTTTTGTTTTGTTTTGTTTTTGCTTGAAGGAAAATGTAATTAACTAATAAAAAATAATAGTAGCTAATGTTTAATAAGCACTTACTTTGTGCTAATTACCATTTTACATTATCGTGATGTTTTACCTTTCTTGAGGAACACATATTTGAAATTCTCTAATAATTTCATGCAAATACTATTTTTAAAATAATCCTCATGCAGCAATGTTTCAATCCCTTTGTCAACGTAAACTTGATAGGCCTTGTAAATGATAAAGATTTTCTGTTAGTTGTACCTTGTGGATTTCTACACTTAAACTGCATATTCAAACACTTATGCTAAAGTCAAGCTGTTTCCATCTGTTTAGGCTACACATTGCCTCACTTAGTGGTATAAAAAGAGCAGTTTTTCTTACACTCCTGGGACAAAAATCACACAGAATTCATAAGAGTTCCAACACATGAAAATTCATTTCCTGACTGGAAGCACTGCAATGCCATGTAGCGCAAACTATTACTTTTTCATCGTGTTTATAATAAAGAAGTCAAGCAAACCGTGCCCTTCAGGGCTGGACACCTCATCACCTCACTTGAACGTAGCCACAGCCCTCAGCCATGGCATGTGGAGTTAATTACTCTGGGCATTGAGACACTGAGCACCACAATGACCCTATTTATGACTTTTTGTATCATGTGCTATGCTGAAGCAAATTCTTTCCCTACCTGCACACTCAGGGACGCTGAATAAAGCAGTGGCTCTGGCATGCTGGAGGACAGTTCAACTGCCATCTCAAAGAGACATTTCTTTTCTCAGGTAACCATTTGATGGGGACTGACAACAGTCTTCAGTTAGTTACTGTCATTCTTCTAGTTCAGTTGGCTTCAAAACCCAAGGTTATGGCTCCAGTGAGAGTTTTAACATTATGATAGTTTCTCCAACACCTTGTGAATTTGTCATCTATAAAGCTGGGTCAGTCCAAGAGCAATTTCTACAAGAATTGTGCAGCCATGAAAACATGACACTGTGCAGTTCTGTATGCACCGTAATCCTGGTAGCTGTTATCTGCTGAATTGCAGGAGCTCAGGCTTATTAAAATTCCCAGGAATCACTTACTGGCAACAGACTGTATTTAACCCTTTCAAAAGTATTGTCAAAACACAGTATTATGATAAAATAATCTTTATGAAGCAACAAAATGAGAGCCTGGGAAGTCTAGGGAAAATGCAAAGTGAAGGAAAATTTTATTTGTCCCACTCTTAGCTCCTTTTTCTTGTGTCCATCTCATTCCTGTTATAGAGCTTTCTGCTATCATCCCTGTGTCCCTGATCTCACAGAAGGAAATAATGAGAAGAACCAACTGACACTCAGATATTAATGACTTAACATATTGCAATATATTATGAAATTCCTCTTTTACAATTTTTTTTATTTGCTGGTACTCAAAAAGGCTCTACAGTAGCCAGTAAATGTTTGTTTGTTTGTTTGTTTGTTTGTTTTTAAAACAAGAGAAGGAAGGAGAAAAAGAGAAAGAAAATAAGGAAGAAATGGGAAAAAGAAAAAGGAAGAGAGATAGACCATACACTGTAGTAGAATCTAGGTACTGGTAGAGTCTGGCTTTGAAATGCTGACTTTGAATTGTGCTTTGTTTCTTAACTGCAGGCAAGTTATTTAATCTCTAAGACCTCAGTTCATGTTCCTGTACATATAAAGTTAAACATTTCTTCTAATTACACTTGAAAAGCTCTTTGTCATATTCATTCATAAAATTCTCAGCCAGAAGTATGTTTTATTTAGAGAGTTAAATTTAATTTTCAAATCGAGACTAGAGCTTATTTGTAGATTATTCCAATTATGTTCCAAAAATAGAAAGAATCTTACATCTGCATTAGTATGTGATTTGCAAAATGATACCAATAATTACTTGTAATATTCATCAGAATTTGGAGAGAATTAAATTGGAAAACAGTGACTTATTTTCATTTTTAGTTATGGTAAAAGGGAATAACTGCAGGAAAACTAAAAAAGATAAATGTTAATATATAGCTGTTAAAGTTAATACCATATAGGAACACAAAATATTTCATATATTTTATGATTTGGAATAACTCGTTATAATAAGCTACTTAAATCAAAAAAGAAATATAATTTAATATCAAATAGATTATGCAGGAGAAATGAGCATAGCTTAAGGCAGTTATTAAAGACATTAATCTAAGGATAAAAAAGAGTGCAGAAAGGAGAAATGACAAGAAAGGTGATGAGCAAAGAGGAAAATAGAATCATGTTTAGAATTTTCAACCTCTTTCAATCAAAATTTTGTAATGCAAATTCAGTTATTGTGGCTGACTATATTATAATTCATCAACAATTCAGTCTCTGTTGTTGAGGAGTTTCACTGTCTCTTTGACTTTAGGCCAATAAAATGTGTGTGTCATGTTCAAGTCTAGGCATTAACAAAGATGGCATTATTCCATTCTACCCTTTAGGGAAATGACCTGAATTCTCAAATATTGAGAAAAATTGAAGATTATTCCCATTATATAGCAAATAATCCACCCTCATATCTGTATTTGTATGTATCTGGATTAACATATCAAAATTATGTTGCAATATAATCAGGTCAGTCTCAGGGTCTTAGGAATGGGGAACAATAAAGAAAAACCTGGGCTCTGCACATGGAAGATCCCATGTGCTGAGTGTTTGTTCAAGTTGTAAGGAAAGACAAAAGGGCTTGGGCACAGCATGAGGCATGAAACACATGTGTGCTCTGCACTTCATTTAGTAGGATAGATATGTTACAATACGATTTACTTTGCCTGAGAGATGAGCAATGTATTAGCTATCTATTACAGTATGACAGACTACCCCCAACTTTATTGGCTTGAAACAATAACTTCCAGATAGACTATTTTGTCACACCTTTCAAAATGTTTGTCAGGATGGATTTAGTCTGCTCTCCATCCTCAAAATTGCCCCCAGTTGATGCATTCTTCAATTGTAGACTCCCATATTAACACACACACATGTATACACATGTCGGTCTCATTGGCCTGATTATTGTGAAAGAATAGCTTTTAAAGGCTGGAGGCAGTGGCTCACACCTGTACTCCCAACACTGTGGGAGGCCGAGGTGGGCAGATTGCTTGAGCTTGGGACTTTGAGACCAGCATGGGAAGCATGGCAAAACCCCGTCTACCAAAATACAAAAATTAGCCAGGTGTGGTGGTGCACATCTGTAGTTCCAGCTACTTGGGAGGCTAGGGTGAGAGGATTGCTTGAGCCCAGGAGGCAGAGGTTGCAGTGAGCCAAGATCACACCGTTGCATTTCAGCCTGGGTGACAGAGCAAACCCTTTCTCAAAAAAAAAATTTTTTTTTTAATAGCATTGAAAACTCAGTTATCTTCTTGAATGGTTCACAAACTACTCTCAGTGTATCACTTAAATAAAGATGAAAATTCAAACAAAAAAAAATGAACAAACAAACAATAAGAGGTCAGGTTATTTTGAAGATGTCTTTTGGAAAAGTAATTTCCATTAGGAAAAGCAGAAAATGAGACTCAACCACTCCTACATAATCCACAGATAAGTAACACAGAGATCAGTAATTAAACTTTTACCTGCTAGTGCTCCAAACCAATGCATACTAAACAATTCCTTCACAGGTCCTAGGAAAGCAGTAAGCTGAAGGATGTCATATTCTATTGTGTGGCAGATGTGTTCCCACTCATAAAAAACTCCGTGGAACTTTTTTTTTTCAACTTAGCAATTTTTCTATTTACTTCAATTTAAACTTTGCAATACCACATGAGATTAGCAAACCTCTTCTAGAGGGAAGAAAATTAACATGCTTACAGAACAGGTTTTCCTAAGCTATCAGGGAAATAAAAGGCAGCTGCCAACTCCCCTGAAACAAAAGCAGCAGCAGCAGAATGAAGGAAAAAGCACTTCAGAAAATACTATATTCTGTTAGCACCTTTCCCCTTAAACACAGAAACCTCAAGCATCAGAACAGACAACCATGAAGGTGACACTTCAAGAAAACTAAAGGAGGTGAGATCTCAAACGGTTTTACTTGAATTGTCCGTTAAATGCATATTTGACCCATACTAAAAGGAAAATATCAGGTTACCCTGACACAATTTCCCAGGTTGCTTGAATTTTCATCTAAAAGAATTTAAGAAACACACATTCTCTGAAGACGGTACAGTAAATTATTTTTGTGCAGGACTTAGACATTTAAAAGGCATCTATAGTATTAAATGTTTAATATTTTTGTCAATAAATATATTATTTGCTACTAATGCCCAGAAAAAAAAAAAAACCTCTATATGATTTCAACTAACACCACTTCTATTTTCATTCCTGTTTTCAATCTTCCTACATTAGTTGAGAAAGCTCAATATTCTTGTCATTTATAATCGCATTTCTGTTTGAGCATTGTTTCTGATGCTTTGTTTTCTCAGTTTACAAACCAAAGCACTTGCCATTAATCTCTCTAGACAGAAGACCTGAAGGTTGGCCATTACATCTATTAATATCGGTCACTATTTAGAAGAAGCAAAGTGTGTGTTAGAACATTTACAGCAATCCATTTGTCACATGAATAATATAAATGGTACAAAAAAATGCTTCTACATTATGGAACAGGATTATAAAGTAAATCATTTTAACTATATTCAAACAGAGATTGAAAACTAACCAAAAATCTGAGAAATCCATATTATGTTCAGTTGAGGCTCATGTGAAGTGCACATTACAGTGAATGCTCAAAAATTCTGTGCCCCAGCCTGGCAACATACAGAGACTCCATCTCTACAAAAAAAATTTTTTTAATAGCCAGGAATGGTGGTACGTACTTACTGTCCTTGCTACTTGAGAGACTGAGTCGGATGGGTCACTTGAGCCCAGGGGTTTGAGGCTATAGTAAGCTAGGATTGTGCTTCTGAACTCCAACCTGGGCATCAGAACAAGACTATGACTCTAAAAACATAAAAAATCTGTGCTGTATGCAAAAACACATTTTAAGGGTATAGACTTTCTTAATCTAGGGTCACTAATTTAATGAAGAAATGAACATGTCCATGTTAATATTCTCCTAAAGTACAAAAAATACAAGTTTGAAAAATTATTCTTAAGAAAATTGTCTCTCGAGATTGTATTTTTCTTTACCCATGCACTAGGTAAAATTTATTAGTTTGCTCATAAACTTATTAACAAAAGCACGTATTCCTAATATTTGCTTTTGCTTTTATTTTTTAAATTAATTTATTATTTTTTTTAAGACAGAGTCTCACCCTGTTGCCCAGGCTGGAGTGCAGTGGCATAATCTCAGCTCAATTCAACCTCTGCCTCCGGGGTTCAAGTGATACTCCTGCCTCAGCCTCCTAAGTAGCTGAGACTACAGGGACTCCACCACCATGCCAGGCTAATTTTTTGTATTTTTAGTAGAGGCAAGGTTTTGCCATGTTGGCCAGACTGACCTCGAACTCCTGGCCTCAAGTGATGTGCCCGCCTCGGCCTCCCAAGGTGTTGGATTACAGGCGTGAGCCACCACGCCTGGCCAGTATTCTTAATATTGATGTGCATTCCATGTAAAGGCTGTGTCTGGGGTCTGAAACTTCTAGACAATTATTTCAATTTTTCTATATTCAACCATAAATGAACATATTGTTTCTCTTTTATAGGACAGGGTACTTATGCAGATATTTTTTCTGGAAAAAAGTAAATTACAACTTTCTAATAGTGAAAAATGGCTAAATATTACTCTGTAATTACTTTGAATGCCTTTCAATGTTTTTTCTGAAGCCAATATTTGAGGCTGTACATTGTCATCCACACTTTGTATGGAATATGTAGTCATATAATATATATAGAGAGAATATATAGTCATAGTCTATATATATCATGCATGTTAAAAAATACTATAAAGCATTATTAAAATAGAAATATTATGATTTATAAGATGCTAAGATGCCAATTTTAAATCTACCAGATACTATTTCAATTACAGAGAAGTTAACTCTTATCTAATGTGCCATGTTTGAAAAAAAAATTGGTTTTAATGCTGTTCTAGTCATCTATTGATGCATAACAAACCACCTCCACTTAGTGTCATAATAGTACTAAAGGCATTCATTTTGCTCACAAATCTTCAATTTGGAAGAAGCATATTGGGGAAAATTTAATCTCTGCTTGATGCCATATCAGTTGGTGTAGTTCAAAGGCTAGAAGCAATTTACCAACTGAAGCTAGAATTGCTTAATGTTCATGTAGGCAACCTATAGACCATAGGTCAAATCTGGCATACCTTCTGTTTTTGAAAATAAACTTTGACTGGGACACAGCATTTCTCATTGGATTATGTATTGTCCTTTAACATTTGTTTTTATTTATGGCTATTTTCGCAGAGAAGAATTAAGTAGCTCTTACAGAGACTGTATGGCCCCACGATGTAAACATTTGCTCTCTAGCCCCATTTATTAAAAAAATCTGTGTTCTCTATGAAGACTCACTCAATCACATGTTTGGAGGTAGACTTTGGTTGTTGACTAGCACCTCAACTTTGGCTGTCATAAAAATTTCTACACCATCCTCACCATGTAGCAGTTTGATTTTCTCATGACATGGTGGCTAGGTTCCAAAAGTGAGCAATGCAAGAAACAGTAAATGGCAATAGCTAGTTTCTTAAGACATAGGCAACAACGTAGTCCAGACTGAAGAGAAGGGGCATACATACTCTCATCTCTTGAAAGAAGGAGTATCAATAAATTTATGTTACTTTTTGAAACCACCATTCACTCATGACCACATTTCAATGAAATATTTCAAAATACTTATGTCATAGAAATTACTTAAATGTTCTTCAACTATTTACTGAGCCCATATAATGTAGAATGCATCTATAAGTAAAATAGATATCATCCTTGCTTGAAGGAACTTATATTTGAGCATAAGAAAAATGTGAATAATAACCGTGTAAATAAAAAATATAAACATGATAACTTTAGAGAACAATAAATATTACAACAAAGTGGAAGTGGAAGAGTTGGGAGTCTTACTACTTTTGGTCAGGGAGGCCCTTGCTCCACTGATGACACTATCAGTCCTGAAAAGATATGATTGCCAAGCACAGCATGCATAAAGATAATAAACACAAACACTGGTAAACATAAGTGAGCCTGTGATACTCAAACAGGAGAGGGAAGACTAGTGCAACTAGAGCATAATTGGTAAGGAATCCAAAAGAGACACAGTTAGAGAGGCAGAGGGAAGTCAGGCCATGGGGCTCTTACAAATAATGTGGGATTTTCTTCTAAGCTTAATAGGAAATCATTGCAGTGCTATAAATGAGTGGCAGGCTCTAATTTTGTTTTCAAAACTTACTCTTGCTGCTGGGAAGAAAGGATTCTGGCCGAGTAGGGCAGCTGAGGAGGGCAATTAATTGAGACAGTGAATATGATAACCAGGTAAAAGCAGACAAACTAATTGAGAAACAATTGCTATACTCAAGGCAAGAGATAGTGGTGACTCCAGCTTGGGTGCCAGGAGACAAGATGAAAATAAATGGAATAATAAGAATTTTAAAAATAGAGCCAACAGGATTGATTGTAGGAGGAGTGGAGAAAAAAGAAAGGTTGTATGGTGAATTACCCCTGAAACTCAGGTTGGCTTAACTCTGACCTAGTCTGGGACTGGGGGCTACTCATTTAGTAGTTAGAAGTGCTTCACCCAAATGTAACTTCTCATTGGAAGGCACTTCCTTTCTTTAGCAGTCCCAGTTCAACAAAGCTGAAGTTAGTAGTAGCTGGGCTTTCTTTGCATACTCCTTGTTCAACTGGCATCTGAAACCAGACTACTTGCCCTCTGAACTCTAATTCTAATTTCTTGCAAATAAGCCTGTTCTCATGCTTGCCTCAAGGTAGAATAGAAGGACTCATGGTCTCTTCCCCAGACCAGTGTCCCAAAGCATCTGCCAGCAGAGTCATAGCACTGTATGCTTCTTAGTGAGATGATGAGAAAACAGGAAATTTTGTTAGCCTTTGTATTTAAAGGTCACTAACACAATGTGTGCTTTAGGTCATACCACATGATACTAACCTCACCACAGAAAATGATGCAAAGGGAGCACTCAACGTGACTCCTTGGGTTTTGTTTTGGACCAAATGTTGCAATTTACTAAAAATGGAAAGAAAAATAACAGGTTTGGTGTATGTCTATGTAAAGAGGGAAGTGCAGTGAGAATTAAGAACTCCATTTTGGCCATGCCAAATCTGAGTTAGCTATCATGTGTTAGAGTTGCTGATGAAAAATGGAGAAATATATGGAACACAGAAGTTCTCAAGCAGACTAAAGAAGGAGCAAAGACAATTTTAATACCCTTGCAAATATACCATCAGTCATCAAATATTTTCCATTGACTGTAAGGGGAATGAGAGTTGTTGGAACAGGCAGGTAAATTCAGGCAGCTGAACTTACTTCTGAACCTGAGTCTCTAATGGCCTCTGTTCTCCGGGAGCTCCCACCTGACAGAGAGAAAGTCATAATTTCTACCATGAGTTTTAAAAAGTGCTAGCCTTGGGAAAAAATTAAAAATAAAAAAATTTGAGATATTGGCAATATTTTCTAATTCCATTCTGCCCCAGAAGCTGGGTTAAAGCCATAAACAATATCCAGAAAGTTTTTACTAACTTTCCACCCAGTTGATGACAAGCCGACTAAAAGTGTGGGACTCACCCTAAGGAAAAAATATGCAAAATGCTTCTCAAGAGCAGATGCCACTTTCTGTCACCTCAATTTTTTTTCTTTTCTTTTCTTTTTTTTTTTTTTGAGATAGGGTCTTGCTCTGTTGCCCAGGCTTGAGTGCAGTGGCGTGATCTCGGCTCAATGTAACCTCTGCCTTCTGGGTTCAAGCAATTTTCATGCCTCAGCCTCCCGAGTAGCTGGGACTACAGGTGTGCACCACCACGCTTGGCCAATTTTTGTATTTTCAGTAGAGGTGGGGTTTTGCCATGTTGGCCAGACTGGTCTCCAACTCCTGGCCTCAAGTGATCCATCTGCCTTGGCCTCCCAAAGAGCTGGATTACAAGCATGAGCCACCATGACTAGCCTCACCTTAACTTTTTTCCAAGCTTAGGTGGGAAGGCAGAATGAGAAAAAACACAGACAGCTACTTATTTCCCCCAGTAATTTCCAGTGTAACAAAAGGCAAGACCAACAAGGGATGAAAATCTTGAGGGTACTATAAGGTAAGCAGGGGAGATAAGAAAAGGTGCTTTGCAGCCCTTGTGGTTCCTCTATCTACTAGGTATTGATAATACTTGGAAAAATCCTTGGGTTCCCCTGTGTTTACCCCTCTTTATTCAGGAAGAAAGTAGGAACGGATCTTGCAGAATGGAAGGTGGAGATGGGCATATAAGTTCATGTCTAATAGTCTCTGAAATCTTCTGTTAAGAGTGTCCTTTCACCTGAATTAGTAGAACCATACAGAGTCCAGAGATAATCCTCATGGAATAAGACACACCAAGCTACGACATAAAATCCACATAAAATATTACATATCAAATGATTATATATCTGAGTTAAATAATAATTCATTAAATAATGAATCTTCATTATTTTTGAGATAGCAAGACCCTATCTCAAAAAAAAAAAAAAACTTCTTTCAAATACACAAATGCATGGTCAAGTGCTTGGGACATTCCAGGCACACAGTAAATATGCAATAACTATTGGTCACCAATATTATTTCTATTTTAGAATTGCTGATATTATCTGTAATTGGCTTATATTATACATTCTGCTAAGGTTACTTTTTGACAATGAAGTAGGTATTTACAAAGTAAAATCTCATGCTTCAGCTTGTGAGGCTTTAGCCTCTCCCTTCTACTAGGAAGTCGTTTTAGATCTGGTAAAACAAACCCTCACATTTGAAAAGAAATGCTTGAAGATAAGAATTTGCACAATAAAAGACAGTTTATACATGTTTGAATTCAGCTTTTCCTCATCTCACTAAAAGTGGACACAACAAGTGCTGAAATAATACATTTGGATGCTTTACCCTGAATGCACTGTGTCAACATTTCAAGCATTTTCAAAAATACTCTTTTTCTGCTTCAAGATATAGCTCCAAATTTTGATGATGAACGGAGATGCCAGTTTGCTTGCTTGGATTTTAGTCCTCACATTTGCTGAAACATAGCTAAATGAGTTTAGGAAGATACAATACAAATAGCCCTGCACAAAAGATTTCAAATCAAATGATGCTGGTTCTATTTCCATCTACCTACATGTGCCATTTTACAGTTTTGTCAACTTCACTCTTCCTTTTCTAAAAAGGAAGGGAGTCCAGCTGCCCTAATTCATTGTTCCTCAGGCCTCACCCCAGGAATTTCTCTGCTCTGGCCAAAACTGATAATGACTTTAGGGTCCTCTACAAGTAACCTGTAAGTGAGCTAAATATTAACTCTGGAGATATCATCTTCAATAGCCCAGGTGCCAATAGCCTTTTGGGAACTCCCCAAATCTTTTCTATGTATTTTTTTACAGGTTCAAAACTTTATTGTTTTAAAATTGCACATGTCTTTTAAAATGTAATATTTTGTTATATAAATAGTGCTTAAAAATTTCTTCTAAATGGTTTATGATCACCAAATTTTTTAAATAAAAACAAACAGAAACTTAGAGTTCACTACTAAAGAATTACGATGGGATGGCTGGGCGTGGTGGCTCACACCTATAATCCCAGCACTCTAGGAAGCCGAGGGGGACAGATCACTTGAGGCCAGGAGTTTCAGACCAGTCTGGCCAACATGGTGAAACCCCATCTCTGGAAAAAAACAAAAGTTAGCCAGGCATGGTGGCAGGTGCCTGTAATCCCAGTACTCGGGAGGCTGAGGCACAAGAACCCCCTGAACCTAGAAGGCAGAGGTTCCTGTAAGCTAAGATCACACCACTGCACTCCAGCCTGGGTGACAGAGCAAGATAGCAAAATCCCATCTCAAAAAAAAAAAAAAGAATTATAATGGGAAATACACATACACTCAAATTTACATTTTGGTCTTTAGATAGAATATATTATACCCATCATACAGTGTCACATATACTGTATGTCTATATAAGTGTGTGTAAATATGTACAATACACACCATACAACAGAGTCTTTCCCTAATAATGTGTATTCTGGGGCATAGGGGAATCACAATGGTCCCATATCTCTGGGCTAGGGAAAATGTGGAGAGGACAGCAGATCTCACATTGGTAGCTAAGAAAAGAAAGGGGGAGAACCAAGAGAGGAGGTAGGATCATGGAAGACAGATTTGATCTTTGTCTATTCTTGGACTAAAGACAAGGATATTTTAAAATAAAAATTGTGTTGAGTATCAGGCATTTCATATGATACATGCTAACATATAATTTTCCAACAATTTTATGAAACATGTATGCTGTGTTTATTTGAACTGACACTCAAAGGGATTTTTTTTACTATTAGTAATTATATTTTCTACCATTTACTGGGTGCCTTAATTGCACCAATTCTCATTATAATTCTTAGAAAAATTCTATGAAGTGTGAATTATCAATCTCATGTTTCTTATAAGAATACCAAGGTCTAAAATATAAATAATCTGCACATGGTAAAATTACAAAGTAGCAGATTTGGGTTTATGTCCATTGAGTGAACACATTAATTGACTGGGTTTTCCGTTGTGAGGGAAACTCATTCATACTTACCATATTTCCACAGATGTGAATGAGTTTCCTTTCCAGTGCCCAGGAAGGAAACGTATAGGCAAGCATTGCTAGGTTTCTTCCACCTCCTCACTCACTCCTTCAGGAATGAAGGATTGGCTTGTCTGTTTGGTGATCTAGGCTAAGGGGATAGAGCATGCTCAGTTTGACTTCCGTCTGTAATTTCAGAGTCAGCCTGACCACTGTTCACGTGCTTTCTCTTCTCTTCTGGCTTGAAGCTTATAGTGACAGAATCACTTGGGCCTGATCAATGAGTCAGAATGTGGAACAAGGTTATGTAGAGCCTTACAAAATAAGACAGAGAAGTCAACAGCCTTTCTGGCACTCGTAACTGGTATAATGCCTGAGCAATCTGGGTCTTCTACATTGATATTGTTACATAATTATGAAAGAGGCTAGAAGAAAAAGGTATACATTCTAAATATGCAAAGAAGAAAAAATGGGAAGGTTGCTATTTTATCTGCAGAATAGAAATAAAAATAGAAGAGAAACAATTGCCCTTAATCAATGAAATAAACTCAGCATCAATTACAGAGGTGAGCATATAGCTGATATGCAATTTTTGTTTATCTTAATTTGTTTGGATGTAGGTATCTACAATCCAAATCACACAATAGGAATAACAGCATCTAGAAGTAGGGAGGCGCTAATAATGTTTTAATATTGTTTATCTGCAAAAAAGAAAGAGATGACATCTTAAAGAAATTTCATGTATTTTTTCTATCTACAGATATTTGCAGTCTTTGGATCTGATCTAATATAAAGAATAATGTCAGCACTGATTGACAAGTAATTTAGAACCATCGTCTCCTAAATAATACACAATTGACAGATACTGTAGAACAACCTTCTCTGTAGCAGCTAGACTCATAGCAACTTGGAAAACTGGAATTTTCAAACCCTGGGTCAACTGAGGCAATAGTACGAGGTATTAGTGTGTGTGTCTCTGCTTCAGGTAGTGATAAACTAGCTTTACACAACCACCTTTGCCACTGACAAAGACAGACCTGCTTGTGTTGGGCCCCTTTTCTTAAAAAGAGGCCCTGTCACATGGAACCGCTATCCAGTAACTTTCCGTAAATGGATCTCATGCATTTTCTACCATATATGTCTTGTCTCTAGCTAACTTCTGCTAATTTTGTCTTCAAATACTTTATTACCTTGACTCCTGTATAGGTTTCAGCTACTTCCAAAGTGAGATACCAGATCACCAATGTAAAGGAGGGGACCAAAAAGAAAAATCAATTTTATACACATTGCTTTGGTTCCAATATATGTGTTCCTCCAAAATTCGTGTGTCAGAACTCAAACCCAAAGTTTAAGTTAAGATGGTATTAAGAGGTGAGGTCTTTGAGAGACAATTGGTATTCGTGATGAATGGAATTAATGTCCTTATAAAAGTGGCTTCAGAGAGCTGCCTCATCTTTTTCATTCCTTCCATTTCTTCTGCCATGTGAAGACACAGCTTCAGTCTCTTTTTGCTTCCTTCTGCCATATGAGGATGCAAAAAGAGAGTGCCATTTTGGAAGCAGAAAGTAACCATCAACAAAAACTGATTCTGTTGACACCTTAATCTTGAACTACAGAGGCCTCCAGAACTATAATAAATAGATTTCTATTCTATATAAATTAACCAGTTTCAGGTATTTTGTTATAGCAGAAAGAACAGGTTAAGACACACATTTTATCTGACCACCCACCTCCCGCCAACAAAAGAGGTTTGTGAGGCTGAGAGATGAGTTGGAGATCCAAGGCAGACTTCCTCTGGAATGTGTTGGAACAGAATCATTTTCCTTGTCCACTGAGAGGGAGAGTGATGTTCCATCCTATTTTTTGCCCAATGAAAAGAAAGTCAAGGATATAATTCTGAGAACCTGATGCCATTTTTTAAGTGATATGATATGAGAATTGGTTACTCCAACTTGAGGAACGAAGAGTAGAAGCTTCACTGAAATGACCTGTAGCATCAGAGTAGAGAGTTGTAATTTGAGAATAAATTGCATTCCCATCAACAGGACAAATTTACACATTTTCTGAGGAAGAGATGCAGAGAGAAAGACAGAACAAATGAACCCATGCTGAGCTTTGATAAAGGGGACTTTTCCTAAGATGGTAATGGCACTTATTCTGAGAAAGTCTGAGTGATGGTGGGCTGCGAAGAAATCAGGAGCAGAGAGAGAAGACAGAAGGCAGAATTTGGTTGTTTTTTTGTTTTTGTTTTTGTTTTTTTTTTTGAAGATGGAGTTTCACTCTCATCACCCAGGCTGGAGTGCAATGGTGTGATCTTGGCTCACTGCAAACTCCACTTTCCAGGTTCAAGCAATTCTCCTGCCTCAGCCTCCCAAGTAGCTGGGATTACAGGCGCCCACCATCATGCCTGGCTAATTTTCATAATTTTAATAGAGACGAGGTTTCACCATGTTGGCCAGAATGGTCTCGAACTCATGACCTTAGGTGATTCACCTGCCTTGGCCTTCCAAAGTGCTGGGATTACAGGCGTGAGCCACAGCACCTGGCCTAATTTCTTCTTTAAAAGGAGCAAGTGAAAAAACTCCACTGACTGGTGTCTCTGAAACCTCCACAGAAGTGCTCATGAGTGAGAGTTAGCATTAAAACATCCACTGTGGTTACAAAGGGAAACCTATGGCATCTGTGCTGAAACATTTTGGATCTTAACCTTTACTTCTTTCCTTGTAAAGGCTTTGGCTTTAGGCTCCTTTAGGCTCCAAAAATCCAGGTTTGCAAGACAAAAATTGGTAGGAAACGGTAGGAAAGCAAGCATATCCTTTTCCCACCATAGAATTCCTGCTGCTGGTAACTGGCCCAAGTTGGTGGAGGGGTAGAATTTTGATTTGAAGTTCAGCATATGGTTTACATTGTACTAAAAATAATAATTATTGATCCAGGGCTAAAATGACTTGAAGACAAGTTAATATTTAAAAGTGACCATGTCCTAGATATAATCCAAGGGATTAAACAAGCCCCCAAATAGGGATATTAAGTAGTTGTTATAAGAAAAGAGTAACCTTGCTCTCTTTGCCATGCTAAGACTTCAATTTTTCAACATAAAAGTTATAAGGAATTCTGTCTTAGGCTTTGATGCTGATTGTTCATTGTCACTCTTTGTCTCATTGCTACTGGCTAATATGGACACACTTAAGGGTGGACTACACATGAAAGTTCTCTAAGGGAAAAGGGTTTACATGGCTCAGTTCCCAGAGAGAAGAGAAGGCATAGGCAGCGGCCCTGTGCATCAGCTTGCTGGGGCTGAGTAATACTATATGAAAAAAGAGATGTCCTCTTCCACATGAGTTAAGAGAGACAGAGGGAGAAAAGATGAAAATACTCATTCTAGGGATATCACAGAGAGAATCCACATTCTAAAAGAAGTTTAAATATCTCATCACATCATACTATTTGAATGAATGAGGACATGACCAAACCACTGTTATCTATTACAGAGAGTTGCCTGGCTAGAAATGACAAATGAACAGTTTAATGTTAGACAATATTTGCAATAGATCATAACAGAGTATATGTAATAAATGGGTAGTTTGACATAAAATCCAATTCCTATGCATCCCTGGGCAGTGCTTCTTGAAGAACAGAAACAGCCCAGGGAATTATTTATCTTCTCCCAAGTGGTAAAATTAAGAAAGTTTTAGCACTGAGAAAATATTTCTAAAAACTAAACTTGTGAGTATGAGTCCATTATGTCTGCTGCAAACCAGGTAGGCCGATCTTCAGAAGTCAGTGGGCTTCTGGTCACCTTTTTTTTTTTTAATTCAACCTGCCATCATGGACTAGCCTGCTGAGGCTGAAGTCCCATATCCAGTCTTCCTTTTCTGCTCAACTTCTTGTTGATCTTTATTTCTGCCTGGCCCACCAATGTCATCCAGACTGTATTTCTCCAACTTCTGATCAACCTGCTACTGGCTAATTACAAAAGCCACTCACATGGCAGCATGAGTCGGACACACTTATGCTCTGGCCACAAGAGCCTAAGTGTTCTGTTCTAGCCATGCCTGTGAATAGAAGAACTGCATCCCTATGGCCAGGGGTTCTCTCAAATTTGTACCTGTCTACTCTAAAGATAGAATTGGAAAAGTTCAATCCTATGCGATTTCTGGAGGGACAAAACATAATCACATTTTTCCTGAACCAATTATCTTTTCACCATGGCAGGAATCAGATTCGTTGCCAGTGGGCCTAACATTTGCTGCCATCAAGTTTTTTGTAGTTGTTGCTCCACATACATCTTTAAGGCAAACCTCGATTTTTCTTTGCAAACTCAGATTAATTATGTGACCCCATCTACTACTGACAATGCTTTTATATACAACGGCTGATGTGGAACTAATCACTTCCTCTTACAGGTGCTAGTTGAGTGAGGTGATAAGCTATCCTTTTTAGACCTCTGCATTTCCATTGGCTGAGATGTGATATGTTATGCACTTTACCTAACCATAAACACAGCTCTAGAGGCAGTGTGTGGTTTGTGTTGATGCTTTCAAATGGCACTGGCTCTTTTCAAGACTTATTCTGAGGAATCAAAAGTTCTTTTAATCAGATGAAGTTTCATTTTTCCCTCATTGGCACAAAACACAATTGACATATCTTTAAAATACACATTGACAATTTCCTTTCATTTCCTCCTTCTCTTGTAAATATAGATACAACCAGATTATCACCATGACAAACCTGAAACTACATTAATCGCCTCACCTAGCAAGGCATTTTCCTTTTACTGGGAAATCTGACTTGTATCACTCACTTCACTGTAACCTGCTTCTAACACACAGAGCTTTTATATGAATAAATTCTTGCCCTTGATAATTTTTTAAGTAAATGTAAATATACACTCCGAATAAAATGCAGTTAGACACAAGCATATTTATAAAATTACATTTTGATTTTATAAGAATCATTCCACCTACAAATCTCAAGATATTGTAGGCAATAAATTCTAAATGAATTAAATTGCTGCCAGATGTGTATTTGGATTCTTTGAGCTTTTTTTTTTTTTTTTACACAAATCTTCATTAGATTGGTATTTCTCAAAGATAAGGAATTAAGTAATTTTCCAATAATTTAGGTGATACTTGGTGAATATTTCTGTGGCTCATAGGAAGCTTGAAAACAGTGCATGTGTTAGATCACAGCAATGATGGTCAATGGCAAAACAAAATTGGAGAGAGAGTAGCTTTTCCATCAGTGAACCATGAGACAGGGTACACACAGCCTCAGCTGCAGTGCTGGCTGTCTTATGAATACAATGTGTGATCACATAGAGGGTGTGACTACAAAAGCCATGAGGAGGTGGCCCTAACCTAAAATGGATTTTGTACCCATCAGTCACAATCTAAGGATTTCATTATTTCAGCTTAATTCATTTAAGTAAACCACTACGGTTTTTTAAAAAATATCCTCTTTTAAAAATGCAAATTTTTCTGAAAGGGAAAGTCTCGTATCACTTACACTTTGGAAAAAATTAATTTAACACTCCTCGTCATAACCTGAGAAGGTCACTAGCTGTCACAGGAGCATAAGCAGATTAGACAATGAAAGGAGGTACAAAGCCGAAGATAAACTTCACTAGCTTCACAATTTTTTTCAAGATGCTCCTATTCAGTGCAATATGTCTCTAAGGAAAGATCACAAACTGTAACCTGTCTCAGGCTATTTTTCTTTCTCACAATCATGTTCTGTCTTAATTTCCAGGCAAGTTTATCCATGATTCTTAAATCCCAGTTGAGTTTTAAATTCAGCCCAGGATTCGGGTCAGAACAAATGGATTTGAATACACTTAAAGACTGTATGATTTTGAACAAGCTACTCAGCGTGCCTGGACTCCAGTTTCCTCAGGGCTAATACATCTAACCCTCTGGATTGCTGTGGGGATTTGATAGAATGATAACCATCAAGGGCTTAGCAGAGTACCTGGCTCATAGCAACTGTAATAATTACTGGATTTACAGGGTCATGGACAGAGTGGAGAGCAGCTCAGTGGTAGAAGTCAGGACAGTCACCTATGAAACAAGGGAAGAGAAAGCAGTAGAAAAGACCCTTGAAAGACAAGCATGACATAAATCAGGTGGTGTTTATCTTGCCTTTGGTTTTCAGGACTGAAAACAATCTCCCTGTTTTCCCATATCCAAAAACATCCCTGGAAGCTAATAACAATAGAGGGTATTAAAGAGGCTGCCCCTGACATGGCATGCAAGCTAATGAACCAACTAGAAGTGATTCTGTTACTGAGATATCTATAGATACTGACATAAGGCATTTTTCTCCCAGTCTTCTCTTCACCATGCAGATAATTGTTCCAGAACAATAGATGCTTATCCCCTATTCTTCACATCACCACCACAAATATCATTCTAAATAACATTTTAAATTACTTTTTATTGTAATTTAAAAAAACTATAAGGACTGAAATAATTAGAAGACAAATAAGAATACCATATCAAAATAAAGGCCTTATTAATTGAATTAATAAGAAAATTAATTTACTCAAATTACAGGAATCCAGACAAGGGATTCATGAATAATTTATATTTGCATGGATTTGAAATCTATAGACCAATTGGTCTTAAATAAACATAATTATTTTTTATCAGTCTAAAAATCCTAGTTAAGCTGCAGCATGATGACTTTGAATCATGTTATTCCTTTATATCTGTTTTGTTTATGTGAATACAAACAGAAAGTATTTAATAATTTTCACCAAGAGATGCATTTAATAAGGGAGACCATCTGGAAATCAATGTCTTATGAATAATTTTGAAATAGAAATTATATAAGCAGGAAACGACGACAATGACATGAAAATGATGATATCTGGTTTTGGAGACAATGATACGTAGTACCGAAGAACAACTCTCTGTCCGAAGGTGAACAGCAGTTAGAGGCTCAGGAAGTATCTATTTCCCAGGAATATTGACATCGTGTATAAATTGACATTAATTGAGGTTATTACTACTTTTTGTCTTGGATTTGTAATAGAAACACAACTCATTTTATTGTCCTTCACATTATTGTATTTCACAGCTATTTCATTTCTTACAAACTGAAGGTTTGTGGCAACCTTGCATCTAGCCATAACAACAGGTGCTCATTTCCTGTCTAATTTTGGTAAGTTTTGCAGTATTTCAAACTTTGAATTATTATATCTGTTGTGGTGATATGTGATCAGTGATCTTTGCTTGATGTTACTATTGTAATTGTTTTGGGGTGCCACAACATTTATATAAGATGGAAAACTTAGTCGATAAATGTTGTATGTATTCTGACTGCTTCACTAACCAACTTTTCCACTCTCTGTCCCTCTCCTTAAGCCTCCTTATTTCCTGACACAGAACAACATTGAAATGAGGCCAACTAATAAGCATATAATGGCCTCTAAATGTTCAAGTGAAAAGGAGAGTCATAAATCATTCACTTTAAATAAACTAGAAATGATTAAGCTTAGTGAGGAAGGCATGTCAAAAGCCAAGACAGGTGGAAAGCTAGGTCTCTTGGGTCAAACATTTAGCCAAATTGTGAATGCGAAGTAAAAGTTCCTGAAGGAAATTAAAAGTGCTACACCAGTGAACACACAGATGATAAGCAAAACAGTCTCATTGCTGATATGGAGAAAATGTTAGTGATCTGGATAGAAGATCAAATCAGCCACAACATCTTTTAAGCCAAAATCTAATCCAAAGAAAAGAGCTAACTGTCCTCAATTTTGTGAAGGTTGGGAGAGGTGAAAAATCTGCAAAGGAAAAGTCTGAAGCCAGCAAGGTTGGTTCATGAGTTTTAAAGAAAGAAGTCATCTCCATAACATAATAATTCAAAAATGAAGCAGCAGATGCTGATGTAGAAGGTGCAGCAAGTTATCGAGATTTAGCTAAGTGGCTACACTAAACAACAGATTTTCCATGTAGATGAAACAGGCTTCTGTTGGATGAAGATGCTATGCATGACTTCCATAGCTACAGAGAAGTCAATGCCTGGCTGCAAAGCTTCCAAGACTGGTTGACTCTCTTATTAGGGGCTAAGGCAGCTGGTGGCTTTAAGCTGAAGCTGGCACTCATTTACCATTCAAAAAAATCATAAGGCATTTAAGAATTATGCTAAGCCTATTCTTCCTGTGCTCTGTAAGTAAAACAACAAAGCCTAGATGATAGCACGTGTGTTTACAGCATGGTTTACTGAATATTTTAAGCTAAGGATTTGAGACCTACTGCTCAGGAAAAAAGATTCATTTTAAAATATTACATTGACAGTGTACCTAGTCACCCAAGAGCTCTGTAGACATGTACAAGAAGGCTAATGTCAGATTCATTGACAATGCACCTAGTCACACAGGAGCCCTATAGAGATATCCAAGAAGGCTAATGTTTTCATGCCTGCTAATACAACATCCAGTCTGCAGGCTGTGACTCAAAGGGTAATTTTGACTTTCAAGTCTTATTATTTAAGAAATACAGTTGTAAGGCTATAGCTACCAAGGACAGTGATTTCCCTGTTGAAATTAGTACATTGAAAACCTACCGGAAAGGATTTATCATTCTAGATGCCATTAATATTTATATGGTTTGGATGTTCGTCTCTTGCAAATCTGATGTTGAAATATGATTCCCAATGTTAAAGGAGGGACCTGGTGGGAGGTGGTCAGATCATGGGGGCAGATCTCTCACGAGTGGTTTAGTACCATCCTCTTGGTAATAAGTGAGTTCACATTCAGTTAGGTCAAATGACATCTGGTTGTTTAAAAGTGTCTAGGACCTCCCCCTTCTTTCTCTCTTGCTCTGGCTCTCACCATGTAACGTGCTTGCTTCCACTTCAATTTCTGCCATGATTGTAAGCTTCCTGAGGCCCTCGCCAGAAGCTGAGCAGATGTTGGTGTCATGCTTGTATTGCCTGCAGAAGTATGAGCCAATTAAGCCTCTTTTTAAATAAATTACCTAGTCTCAGGTATTATTTTACCGTATTGCAAAAGCAGACTAACACAGAAAATAATTAATACTTCATGAGAGAAGGTCAAAAGATCAACATTCATAGGAGTTTGGATAAAGTTGGTTCCAACACTCCTGGATGACTTTGAGGGGCTCAAGACTTCAGAGAATTACGTAACGGTAGACATGGTGAAAATAGCAAGAGACCTGGAATTAGAAGTGGGGCCTGAAGATGTGACTGAATTGCTATAATCTCATGATAAAATTTGAACAGATGAGGAGTTGCTTCTCATGGATGAGTGAAGATAATAATTTTTTGCAATTGATTCTATTGCTGGTGAAGATGTTGTGAACACTGTTGAAATCACAACAAAGACATTAGAATATTACATAAACTTACTTGATAAAGCAGCAGCAGGTTATGATAGGATTTACTCCAATTTTGAGAGAAGTTCTACTGTGAATAAAATTCCATGCTATAGAGGTAAATCTTTCATGAAAGAAAAGGCCATGGTGTGGAAATTTTCACTGTTGTCTTATTCTAAGCAATTGCCACAGCCACCCCAACCTTTAGCAACCACGACCCTATTACTCAGCAGCCCTTAACATGGCGGCAAGTACTTGCACCAGCAAAACGATTATTACTCACTAAAGGCTCGGATGATTGTTAGTATTTTTCAGCAATAAAGTATTTTCTAATTAAGATATATACTTTTTAATATAAAGATTTTGCACAGTTGATAGACTACAATATGGTGTAAATATAACATTTGCATGCACATTGGGAAATAAAAAAATGTGTGTGACTCAATTTATTGCAATGTTAGCTTTATTGCCCTCATCTGTAGGGGAACCCACAATGTCTGTGAGGTATGCCTCTAACTCATTTTTCATCCTTCCTTCTCTATTCATTTAATTCATTTTTAAAATTTATTATTATCTTTTATTTTTGACCTCTGCCCCACCCTCTCTTCTCATATTATTTCAGCTTCACACCATAATTGCACTAATTTTCCAAATAATGCATCTCTAATAATTTTATTTTCTGCTTTAAAAACCTCGAGCATTACCTGTATAGTATTGTGTTAATCTACTTCCTTGATTTAAAATACTCAAATATACTTAGTTATCAAGCCAATTCAAATGACTAATTTTTCTTTGTTTGTTTTCTGTATTCTGAAATACTCTCTCCACCTCCCATTTCCACTGAGTAAAGTTGTATGAAAAGACAGTCCAGAAAAGTCATAGTGTGGTTTCCAGTGTTAGATAGGCTTGAGATCAAATAGAGATTGTACCTGATCATCTTCTTTTCATCCTGGAGACAAAATTACACAAAAGACTGTACCACTCCCTGAAAGCATAAATTGTGGCAAGTAAAAACCTTTGTACCTATGTACCTGAGAGAATAGCTGATTATTTATGAGTATAGGGAAGATGTATGAACTAGTCCATGCAAACTTTTTAGTACAGTGCCTGGCACACAGTAAGTTCTTTATACATGTCAACCATCAATAATACCATTGTTACTATCGTTCTTTATTTATTTGTTTTTGGAGACAAGGTCTCGCTCTGTTGTGGATGCTACAGTACAGTGGCACCATTGTGGTTCACTGCAGTCCTCTTGGACTCAAGCTCTTCTCCCACCTCAGTCTTCTGAGTAGCTGAGATGAAAGGCACATGCCACCATGCCTGGCTAATTTTGTCTTTTCTCCTTCTTTTATTTTTGTACAGACTGGGTCTTGCTACGTTGTCCAGGCTGGTCTCAGACTCCTAGGCTCAAGCAATCCTCCTGTTTCAGCTTCCTGAATAAATGGCTGAGACTACAGGGGAGCACTTATAGGTTAATTTTTTCTTTGCTTTCTGTTATTTGTGTGTTTACTGTATTTGTTTTTGTTTTTGTAGCAACAGTATCTCACTATGTTGCCTAGGCTGGTCTCAAACTCCTGGGCTCAAGTCATTCTTTCACCTCAACCCCCCAAAGTGCTGGGATTACAGGCATGGGCCATTGTGCCTGGCCCATAATTTATTTTGGCCCATAAGTTATTTTAAGGCCCAAAATAATATATTCTTCATTCATGACACTTAATTTATCATCTTCGTCTCAAAGTAATGTGTACACCTATATAATGAGAGAGAAATAAAGCAATATGATTATCAGATTTAATAATTTAAACCTTTTTTAAATTTCAGGGTTGGTAGTTGAAATTTTATGGTAAAGAGGGCCATAACCAAATAACCAAATCCATAATATTTAAAGACAACACATAATGCAGAGTGTAAGATGCATCAGTATAAGGAAAGATGGGATAGGCACACCAGTTAGGAGATCACTAGAAAAATATAAATGAACTGTCTCTGTTACCAGTGACAGAAGACACTGTGGAGGTAGACCAAATATGAGAGTTAAGCAAAGTGAAGAGAATAATTCCTATGCCTCAAATGCAAATGGAAACAAAATATTAGAGGCTAAGGTGAAAGGCATGTATTTTGTTGTGTTAGATGTCAGGAGCCTCAGATTATCAGTAATAGAAATGTGCAGCCAGCAATTACAAACAGGATTCTACAACATAAGAAATAAGTCAGTGCTAGAGACAAAACATCCTATGGTCAGATTGTTTGAGTCATAGAATTAAATAAACTCACGAAAGATAATTGCATTTCATGATGTAAAGAAATCCAAGGTACCCGTTAAGACCATCTGGTGTATTGATGAGAACAGTTGTAAAAAAGAAAGAAACAAACAAAAAACAGAACAGAAGAGCAAAGTATCATGGAAGCCAAAAGAAAATAGATATTTCAAGAAGGCATCGCAGAAAGCTGCAGTTGCATCTCTCTAAACCTGTGTTTCTTCTTTCTGGGTCCACAGCTAAAGTCCACTTCCCAGCCCCCCCTTACAGTTAAATATAGCCATGGAAGTCAATTCTCAAGCCTGGAGTATGAACAAACTGATATTTGCTACTTCCACACCTGGGTCATAAAACATCCCACCTGTGATTCTTGGTATTTATCCAGCTGGATAACTTTTAGAGTAATCTTGGCAACTTGTCGAAGAAGGTAAATATTGAAGATGGAAGAGCTGCTCTCAGCCTGGGCCTCAGAATGGAAGTGTGGAGCCCAGCGCACCTACTGTGGCCATTTACATGACTTAGGAAACAACTGGCACATCTTTGGTAGGTGAATTCCACTTTCACAATTTTCCTTGTTTTCATTCCTGGGAATGAGCTGTATAACATTCAGTTTTTAAAAATCCCCATGGGCCCATTAAATGAGTGAGAATTAAAATTCCACAGTGTTTAGCCATCATTGAATGTGTAGGGTTTGTCAGGAGTGAGGCTTTCTTAACTAGCATAGAAAGGTTATTTATAAGTTCTGACTGAAGAAGATGAGGAGTGAAAGGTTTTGAGATTTAATGTTCTTCAGGGAACAGTTTCAGGAAAGTGTGGAGAAAAAAAGCTATGTTCTCACAAGTGAAAGAATGATCGGAAAGTGTAGAAGTGAAGGCATTAAATGCAATTTTGGGTAAGGAGGGTTATGGAGAGGAGGAATTTTGTGCTGAATAGAAAGTAAGACACGAGACAATAACCTAATCAGAACACAGGGTCAAACAGGCTTTTTGTAAGGCTGTAGAATCGTAACAATATCTAAATGATGGACAGGAGGAAAGAGGTGCTGGAGATGGAGAGATTGAAAATGCAAGAAGAAGAAAGATTTATACAGCAAAATCACAAAGTGAAAAAGGAGAAGAATGTGAGAACCGGTAATGCTTTTAGCCTTTTACAAAAAAGTAGGGCCTTTCTTATTCCTTAATAGGTAGGGAGGTGATAATTTAATGAGAAAGAGTAGGAAGACTAGAAAAGGGTTGAGATTCACTGTGTAAATGGGTGTCATGTATGCCCTAAAAATGCCTCTTTATGGACTCCAACTATGACTCTCTGAAGCCCACATAGAAGCCCCTATTGCCGGCTCAGTTTAATCTAGCATGTAAAAAAATGCCAAGTGTCTTTTATTCCATGGGGCTGTGGTAAAGGAGGAGTTCTTCTATACAAATAATAACTATAAAAAGAAGTATTTGTGAAGTCTATTAAAATCTGTTTATACAGCACAAGTTTCATCTTGAGAACTCTTAGTTATTCCACAAATATTTTTTGAATGTCTACCACATACTATAACTAGGAGCACTGTCAAGAAAGAAATAACAAATAAGTAAACGAACAAATAATTTTAAATTATAAGTGCTATGAACGATATTATAATTTAAAGAGAGACTAAGAGGGGCTGTATAGGAGAGAGTAACCTTTCGGTTTACTCACCATCGCATACTAAACGCATTCTACTTATAAATTAGAGGATTAGGAAAAATGGTAAGCGGAGCTATAATCAATTCAGTGATCTGTGCAAAGTTGTACTATTTTGGTCATTCATTCTAATTTCTGGCATCATTTTTAGAGCCAATTTAATTTCAGTTAGACCATGTTTGAACCTGTATAATTTTAGAAAATTTGTAAATGCTTTAAAAATATAGTTTTGTTGTATGTCCCTCAATAAGGTATCTTAACAGTACCATATTAAGATACTCTTACCTTCATA
>NW_012098322.1:112203-118501 GCF_000951045.1 Mandrillus leucophaeus | reverse complement strand
TAACATTCAGTTTTTAAAAATCCCCATGGGCCCATTAAATGAGTGAGAATTAAAATTCCACAGTGTTTAGCCATCATTGAATGTGTAGGGTTTGTCAGGAGTGAGGCTTTCTTAACTAGCATAGAAAGGTTATTTATAAGTTCTGACTGAAGAAGATGAGGAGTGAAAGGTTTTGAGATTTAATGTTCTTCAGGGAACAGTTTCAGGAAAGTGTGGAGAAAAAAAGCTATGTTCTCACAAGTGAAAGAATGATCGGAAAGTGTAGAAGTGAAGGCATTAAATGCAATTTTGGGTAAGGAGGGTTATGGAGAGGAGGAATTTTGTGCTGAATAGAAAGTAAGACACGAGACAATAACCTAATCAGAACACAGGGTCAAACAGGCTTTTTGTAAGGCTGTAGAATCGTAACAATATCTAAATGATGGACAGGAGGAAAGAGGTGCTGGAGATGGAGAGATTGAAAATGCAAGAAGAAGAAAGATTTATACAGCAAAATCACAAAGTGAAAAAGGAGAAGAATGTGAGAACCGGTAATGCTTTTAGCCTTTTACAAAAAAGTAGGGCCTTTCTTATTCCTTAATAGGTAGGGAGGTGATAATTTAATGAGAAAGAGTAGGAAGACTAGAAAAGGGTTGAGATTCACTGTGTAAATGGGTGTCATGTATGCCCTAAAAATGCCTCTTTATGGACTCCAACTATGACTCTCTGAAGCCCACATAGAAGCCCCTATTGCCGGCTCAGTTTAATCTAGCATGTAAAAAAATGCCAAGTGTCTTTTATTCCATGGGGCTGTGGTAAAGGAGGAGTTCTTCTATACAAATAATAACTATAAAAAGAAGTATTTGTGAAGTCTATTAAAATCTGTTTATACAGCACAAGTTTCATCTTGAGAACTCTTAGTTATTCCACAAATATTTTTTGAATGTCTACCACATACTATAACTAGGAGCACTGTCAAGAAAGAAATAACAAATAAGTAAACGAACAAATAATTTTAAATTATAAGTGCTATGAACGATATTATAATTTAAAGAGAGACTAAGAGGGGCTGTATAGGAGAGAGTAACCTTTCGGTTTACTCACCATCGCATACTAAACGCATTCTACTTATAAATTAGAGGATTAGGAAAAATGGTAAGCGGAGCTATAATCAATTCAGTGATCTGTGCAAAGTTGTACTATTTTGGTCATTCATTCTAATTTCTGGCATCATTTTTAGAGCCAATTTAATTTCAGTTAGACCATGTTTGAACCTGTATAATTTTAGAAAATTTGTAAATGCTTTAAAAATATAGTTTTGTTGTATGTCCCTCAATAAGGTATCTTAACAGTACCATATTAAGATACTCTTACCTTCATACAAGTTGATAGCTTTATTTTAAAACTTTTGTTTTGATAAGATGTATTAAAATCATATGCGTACACTCATATATGCATATATAATTTAAACATGAATATATATATTAAAATTTAATAGTGAATTTAAACAACATTATGTAACAACAACATTTCTTGCACTGCTGTTTGGCATCCTTTGTTTATCCTTGTGAAAAACTTCTTTCAAGGGTGTGTGATAATAATTCATTTTCAAGTAACCTGCTCTCAATGCATGTGAGTTCTTGAGAAAATTCTTTGGAGAACCAGATTCACAATGTATTTTTATATATTTGCTGAAATAAATGATAAGAGATAAATCACAACAACGACAGTAAAATGTGAAATAAATAATATTATATGTGTGATTGATTTACTTTTTATCTCTAGAGGCATTATTTTTTCTTTATCTGCTGTGAAGCTTTAGTCAAATGGCCAGTAATATAAAATGTTTATGGTTTTGTGGATTGGAATTACAGTTTCTTGACCTATCTGATTCAGACTAGATCCTTGTCACAGTTTTTCATTTTAATGAATAGAGAAAACTTGTGAGAATGCTTATATGCTGCTTTCTTTTTTACACTGGAACCTCAGAGAGTTTGAAAAAAAAATTCCTTTTCCAAACACAGCTACAATTTCACACATATTGTATTCATTTCCATAAAAGATAGACTATTTCAAAGTAGCACTCTGATTTTCAATGGCATAAAATAATGACTTATTTTCAGAATATGTCCAATTTTAATATCATAAACTTTAGCTTCTTACCCAGACTTCCAAAATAATGTGTAGAGAACTGAATATGTAAACAACTTCATCTGCTCTTTTCTTTTCCTACAAGAATCTCTTCTCTGTTTAAAAATTCTGTGCAGTCATGTACTGCATAATATTTCAGTCCACAACAGACTGCATATGCAGTGGTGGCCTCATCAGAAGCTACTGTGATTGAAAAATTCTTATCACCTAGTGACGCTGTAGTCATCATAACATCATAGTGTATATTTCTGAAAAGAGTGACATCTCCTCAACAAGATCCTCAGGCAAGTCCATCAGGAGCCATTATCGCTATCATAGAATATGACAGCTCCATGCATGTCCTTGCCCCTGAAGCCTTTCCAGTGGGACAAGTTGTACTGGTGAAAGATAGCGATATTGATGATCCTGACCCTGTATGGGCCCTGTATTGGCCCTAGACTTATGTGTGTGTTTGTGTCTTAGTTTTTTTAACAAAAAGATTAAAAAAGTTAACAAAAATTAAACACTTTTAAAATAGAAGGAAGCTTATAAAAGTGGATATTTAAAAGCTTATTTTTTGAAAATTATACTTTAAGTTCTGGGGTACATGTACAGAATGTGTAGGTTTGTTACATAGGTATACACATGCCATGGTGGTTTGCTGCACCCATCAACCCGTCATCTACATTAGGTATTTTTCCTAATGCCATTCCTCTCATTGCCCCCCACCTCCCTAACAGGTCCAGCGTGTGATGTTCCCCTCCCTGTGTCCATGTGTTGTCAGAGTTCAGCTCCCACTTATGCGGTGTTTGGTTTTCTGTTCCTGTGTTAGTTTGCTGAGAATGATAGCTTCCAGTTTCATCCATGTCCCTGCAAAGGACATCAACTCATCCTTTTTTATGGCTGCATAGTATTTCATGGTGTATATGTGCCACATTTTCTTTATCCAGTCTATCATTGATGAGTATTTGGGTTGGTTCCAAGTCTTTGTTATTGTGAATAGTGCTACAATAAACATACGTGTGCATGTGTTTTTATACTAGAATGTTTTATAATCCTTTGCATATATACATAGTAATGGGATTGCTAGGACAAATGGTATTTCTGGTTCTAGATCCTTTAGGAATTACCACACGGTCTTACCACAATGGTTGAACTAATTTACACTCCCACCAACAGTGTAAAAGCATTCCTATTTCTTCACATCCTCTCCAGTATCTGTTGTTTCCTGACTTTTTAATGATCGTCATTCTAACCGGCATGAGATGGTATCTCATTGTGGTTTTGATTTGCATTTCTCTAATGATCAGTGATGACGAGCTTTTTCTCATGTTTGTGGGCCACATAAATGTCTTCTTTTGAGAAGTGTCTGTTCATATCCTTCACCCACTTTTTGATGGGATTTTTCTTCTTGTAAATTTGTTGAAGTTCCTTATAGATTCTGGATATTAGCCCTTTGTCAGATGGATAAATTGGAAAATTTTTCTCCCATTCGGTAGGTTGCCTGTTCACTCTGATGGTAACTTCTTTTGTTATGCAGAAGTTCTTTAGTTTAATTAGATGCCATTTGTCAATTTTGGCCTTTGTTGCCACTGCCTTTGGTGTTTTAATCATAAAGTCTTTGCCCATGCCTGTGTCCTGAATGGTATTGCCTAGGCTTTCTTCTCGTATTTTTATGGTTTTAGGCCTTATGTTTAAGTCTTTAATCCATCTTGTGTTGATTTTTGTATGAGCAGTCCAGTTTCAGTTTTCTGCATATGGCTAGCTAGTTTTCCCAAAACCGTTGTATTAAATAGGGAGTCCTTTTCCCATTCCTTGTTTCTGTAAGGTTTGTCAAACATCAGACGGTTGTAGATGTGAATTGTTGTTTCTGAGGTCTCTGTTCTGTTCTATTGGTCTATATCTCTGTTTTGGTACCAGTACCATGCTGTTTTGGTTACTGTAACCTGGCAGCCTAGTTTGAAGTCAGGAAGCATGATGCCTCCAGCTTTGTTCTTTTGCTTAGGATTGTCTTGGCTATATGGGCTCTTTTTTGGTTTCATATGAAATCTAAAGTACTTTTTTTTCTAACTCTATGAAGAAAGTCAATGGTAGCTTGATGGGGATAGCATTGAATCTATAAATTGCTTTGGGCAGTATGGCCATTTTAACAATGTTGATTCTTCTTATCCACAAGCAAGGAACGCTTTTCATTTGTTTGTGTCCTCTTTTATTTCATTGAGCAGTGGTTTGTAGTTCTCCTTGAAGAGGTCCTTCACATCCCCTGTAAGTTGTATTCCTAGGTATTTTATTGTCTTTGTAGCACTTGTGAATGCGAGTTCACTCATAAGTTGGCTCTCTGACTACTATTGGTGTATAGGAATGCTTGTGATTTTTGCACATTAATTTTGTATGCTGAGACTTCGCTGCAGTTGCTTATCAGCTTAAGGAGATTTGGGGCTGAGATGATGGGGTTTTCTAAATATACAATCATGTCATCTGCAAACAGGGACAATTTGACTTCCTCTCTTCTGATTTGAATATGCTTTATTTCTTTCTCTTGCCTGATTTCCCAGGCCAGAACTTCCAAAACAATGTTGAATAGGAGTGGTCAGAGAAGGCATCCTTTCCTTGTGCCAGTTTTCAAAGGGAATGCGTCCAGCTTTTGCCCATTCAGTATAATATTGGCTGTGAGTTTATCATAAATAGCTCTTATTATTTGGAGGCACGTTCCATCAATAGCTAGTTTATTGAGAGATTTTAGCATGAAGGGGTGTTGAATTTTATCAAAAGCAGGAGATGCAGTCTTAGTCTCTGATGAAACAGACTTTTAACCAACAAAGATTAAAAAAAGACAAAGAAGGGCATTGCTTAATGGTAAAGGGATAAACACAACAAGAAGAGCTAACCAACCTAAATATATTTGCACCCAATACAGGAGCACCCAAATTCATAAAGCAAGTTCTTAGACACCTACAAAGAGACTTAGACTCCCACAAAATTATAGTGGGAGACTTTAACACCCCTCTGTGAATATTAAACAGATCAACAAGACATAAAATTAACAAGGATATTCAGGACTTGAACTCAGTTCTGGGCCAAGTGGACCTAATAGACATCTACAGAACTCTCCACCTTAAATCAACAGAATATACATTCTTCTCAGCACCAGATCGCACTTATTCTAAAACTGACCACATAATTGAAAGTGAAACACTCCTCAACAAGTGCAAAAGAACATAAATCATAACAAACAGTCTCTCAGACCACAGTGCAATCAAATTAGAACTTAGGATTAAGAAACTCACTCAAAACCACACAACTGCATGTAAACTAAACAATCTGCTCCTGAATGACTACTGTGTACATAACGAAATTAAGGTCGAAATAAATAAGTTCTTTGAAACCAATGAGAACAAAGACACAATGTACCAGAATCTCTGGGACACAGCTAAAGCAGTGTTTGGAGGGAAATTTATAGCACTAAATGCCCACAGGAGAGAGCAGGAAAGATCTAAAATTGACACCCTAACATCACAATTAAAATAACTAGGGAATCAAGAGCAAACAAACTCAAAAGCTAGCAGAAGATAAGAAATAACTAAAATCGGAGCAGAACTGAAGAAGAAAGAGACACGAAAAACCCTTCAAAAAATCAATGAATCCAGGAACTGGCTTTTTGAAAAGGTCAACAAAATAGATAGACCACTAGCCAGACTAATAAAGAAGAAAAGAGAAAAGTATCAAATAGACACAATAAAAAAAATGATAAAGGGGAGATCACCACTGATCCCATAGAAATACAAACTACCATCAGAGAATACTATAAACACCTTTATGCTAATAAACTAGAACATCTAGAAGAAATGGATAAATTCCTGGACACATACACCCTCCCAAGACTAAACCAGGAAGAAGTCGAATCACTGAATGACCAATAACAAGTTCTGAAATTCAGGCAGTAATGAATAGCTTACCAACAAAGAAGCCCAGGACCAGACGGATTCACAGCCAAATTCTACCAGAGGTACAAAGAGGAGATGGTATCGTTCCTTCTGAAACTACTCCAAACAATAGAAAAAGAGGGACTCCTCCCTAACTCATTTTATGAGGCCAGCATCATCCTGATACCAAAACTTGGCAGAGGCACAACAAAAAAAAAATTTCAGGCCAAAGTCCCTGATAAACATCAATGCAAAAATCCTCAGTA
>NW_012098322.1:104397-112153 GCF_000951045.1 Mandrillus leucophaeus | reverse complement strand
TGACTACTATTGGTGTATAGGAATGCTTGTGATTTTTGCACATTAATTTTGTATGCTGAGACTTCGCTGCAGTTGCTTATCAGCTTAAGGAGATTTGGGGCTGAGATGATGGGGTTTTCTAAATATACAATCATGTCATCTGCAAACAGGGACAATTTGACTTCCTCTCTTCTGATTTGAATATGCTTTATTTCTTTCTCTTGCCTGATTTCCCAGGCCAGAACTTCCAAAACAATGTTGAATAGGAGTGGTCAGAGAAGGCATCCTTTCCTTGTGCCAGTTTTCAAAGGGAATGCGTCCAGCTTTTGCCCATTCAGTATAATATTGGCTGTGAGTTTATCATAAATAGCTCTTATTATTTGGAGGCACGTTCCATCAATAGCTAGTTTATTGAGAGATTTTAGCATGAAGGGGTGTTGAATTTTATCAAAAGCAGGAGATGCAGTCTTAGTCTCTGATGAAACAGACTTTTAACCAACAAAGATTAAAAAAAGACAAAGAAGGGCATTGCTTAATGGTAAAGGGATAAACACAACAAGAAGAGCTAACCAACCTAAATATATTTGCACCCAATACAGGAGCACCCAAATTCATAAAGCAAGTTCTTAGACACCTACAAAGAGACTTAGACTCCCACAAAATTATAGTGGGAGACTTTAACACCCCTCTGTGAATATTAAACAGATCAACAAGACATAAAATTAACAAGGATATTCAGGACTTGAACTCAGTTCTGGGCCAAGTGGACCTAATAGACATCTACAGAACTCTCCACCTTAAATCAACAGAATATACATTCTTCTCAGCACCAGATCGCACTTATTCTAAAACTGACCACATAATTGAAAGTGAAACACTCCTCAACAAGTGCAAAAGAACATAAATCATAACAAACAGTCTCTCAGACCACAGTGCAATCAAATTAGAACTTAGGATTAAGAAACTCACTCAAAACCACACAACTGCATGTAAACTAAACAATCTGCTCCTGAATGACTACTGTGTACATAACGAAATTAAGGTCGAAATAAATAAGTTCTTTGAAACCAATGAGAACAAAGACACAATGTACCAGAATCTCTGGGACACAGCTAAAGCAGTGTTTGGAGGGAAATTTATAGCACTAAATGCCCACAGGAGAGAGCAGGAAAGATCTAAAATTGACACCCTAACATCACAATTAAAATAACTAGGGAATCAAGAGCAAACAAACTCAAAAGCTAGCAGAAGATAAGAAATAACTAAAATCGGAGCAGAACTGAAGAAGAAAGAGACACGAAAAACCCTTCAAAAAATCAATGAATCCAGGAACTGGCTTTTTGAAAAGGTCAACAAAATAGATAGACCACTAGCCAGACTAATAAAGAAGAAAAGAGAAAAGTATCAAATAGACACAATAAAAAAAATGATAAAGGGGAGATCACCACTGATCCCATAGAAATACAAACTACCATCAGAGAATACTATAAACACCTTTATGCTAATAAACTAGAACATCTAGAAGAAATGGATAAATTCCTGGACACATACACCCTCCCAAGACTAAACCAGGAAGAAGTCGAATCACTGAATGACCAATAACAAGTTCTGAAATTCAGGCAGTAATGAATAGCTTACCAACAAAGAAGCCCAGGACCAGACGGATTCACAGCCAAATTCTACCAGAGGTACAAAGAGGAGATGGTATCGTTCCTTCTGAAACTACTCCAAACAATAGAAAAAGAGGGACTCCTCCCTAACTCATTTTATGAGGCCAGCATCATCCTGATACCAAAACTTGGCAGAGGCACAACAAAAAAAAAATTTCAGGCCAAAGTCCCTGATAAACATCAATGCAAAAATCCTCAGTAAAACACTGGCAAACCAAATCCAGCAGCACATCAAAAAGCTTATCCACCATGGTCAAGTCAGCTTCATCCCTGGGGTGCAAGGCTGGTTCAACATACGCAAATCAAGAAACGTAACCCATTATATAATTACAGAACGAATGACATAAACCACATAATTATCTCAAGAGATGAAGAAATGGTTTTTGTACAGTTGTACAATGTGTGTTTTAAGCTAAGTGTTATCATAAGAGTCTAAATGTTAAAGAAAATGAAAAGTTTATAGGGTAAGAAGTTACAGTAAGCTAAAGTTAATTTATTATTGAAGAATAAAAAATATTTCTGGTAAATTTAACAGAGCCTAAGTGTACAGTGTTTATAAAGTCCACATGAGTGTACTGTTATGTCTTAGACCTTCATATTCACTCAGTACTCATTCACTGACCCACGCAGAGCAACTTCCAGTCCTGCCAGCTCCATTCATGGTAAATGCTGTATACAGGTATATCACATTTGTCTTTTAAATCATATTTTCGTTGTGTCTTTTCTATGTTTGAAAATGTTTAGATACACAAATATCATAGTGTTAAAATTGCCTAGAGTTTTCACTACAGTGACATGCTGTACAGGTTTGTAGCCCAGGAGCAATAGGGCTGTACCATACAACCTACGTGTGTAGTAGGCTATACCATCCAGGTCTGTGTAGTTACACTCTATGATGCTCACGCAATGACAAAAATCACCTAAAGATGCATTTCTCAGAGTGTATTCCTATCATTATGTGACATATGACTGTATTCAAAACATTATGTCAGATTTATTTGCTTTTACTATCTTTGTTGTTTTTATCTGAATGAGTCCTTAAACTAATTCATTTCACTTTGCTATTTTGTTTGTTATACTTCTTCAATATCCTCCAGTACAAATTGTATATTTCACAAAATGACAGATAAAAAATTGAACAAAACATTTTACCAAGTCTTAGATTAAAAAAAAAAAACAGCTTTTATTCTCAACACATTTTGCCTTTTCTACCCCTAAATATCACTGTTTTAAATATATTCTTAATTAGGACAAAAAGAATCACTCATGGTGGCAGATGGAAGGGAGTCATAAATTTCAATTAAATATCATATTTTTACTCTTAGTACCTGAAATTAAATTACTTCATTTACATTCTTATTAATCAGACTGAAGAATATGTATTATATATGTATAATATACAGAATTTGCATAATATGTATTATACTGAGAGCAGAAACGTACCAAAAACTAAGTAGTTACGAACACAGTTTGAATCCCTCAATCAGATAAAACACCTGTAAGCTTTTCCTAAGGGGAAATTATGAGTCATTATATATAAAGCCCTAAAAAAAAAGAGGGAGCACTGTCTTATTATATATAATCTCTATAATTTTAGGAGCAAAGCCAAGTTTAAACTGGGGATTATCACACACACTATTTTCTTTGTTTTGTTTTCTCCATTCACTGATCTATGATTCTCACTGATGGAGTTCAAAAACATTTCATTAACTACCCAGTATTTGTGATATATAAATAAAACGCACATTTTGAAATAAAATATTGGAAGCCTTTTTAACTCTTTCAATATCTACATTAAAAGATAAATGCCAGGTTACAGATGCTTGTGCGGTCTACACTGAACATTACTATCCAGTGTGTTCTTTCCTTACACTCGTATATGATTTAGATCTCTCTTTTCAACTTCTGGACATACATTTCTGTTGGGATCTGAATCAGCTGAAGCAGCAATTTTTGCATTGACTCACCTGTATGAACAAGGGAAATTCTGGATGACGACTGTAGTAGCCTAGATCACTATGAATAAATGCTTACTTCACCCACCCACCCTTATCTCTCCATACTCTCAGGCTTCTTGACTTCAGGCTGGGTCATATGACTTGGTTTTGCTGACAGGATATTAAGAAGATTGAAATGAGTTTGCATGATTGATCTTACTTTCCTACACTTCTGTCATTGCTATGGAAAGAATATACTCCTGATAGCTGGCTGGTCCCAGAATATTGAGAGATATTTGGAACAGACCTGAACACATTCTACAGCCCCAAGCCAAACCCAGTCCAGCTCAGCTTAGTTCTACAAAACCACAGCCAATTTGCAGACAAATGACTGAGAAATAAATGTTTTATTTTTACACCACTGAGATTTTTGTGGTTATTTATTATACAGGGATAGTTATTTAAAACCAGAATATTTGAGAAAAGGTGACTGAATCATACATTTCAAAGGAGAAGAAAATAGGCAAACCTTATTATCGCTGATTTTCTAGGATCAGAAATTTTCTTTCAAATTACTCTTACGAATGTTTTCTTTTTCTTTTTGTCTTTTTCTTTTTTTCTTTCTTTTTTTTTTTTTTAAGACAGAGTCTTGCTCTGTTACTCAGGCTGGAGTACAGTGATGTGATCTTAGCTCACTGCAACCTCCACCTCCTGGGTTCAAGCGATTCTCCTGCCTCAGCCTCCCGAGTACCTGGGACTACAGGGGTGTGCCACCATGCCTGGCTAATTTTTTGTATTTTAAGTAGAGATGGGGTTTCACAGTGTTGGCCAGGCTGGTTTCGAACTCCTGACCTTGTGATCCACCCACCTCATGGGATGCCACGACTTCCATTTTATAGAGGATGAAACTGTCTTGGAAAAGTTAAATTAATTGCTGTTGTCCACACAGGTAACCCAGCGCAGAATGGCTGCCTCACCTAACTCAGATCCCAATGGAAAGGTATGTCAAGAAGTTGAAAAAGGAAATCTAAGTAGTATGTGAAAAGGAGGAAAGAAAAACACACTGGATAATACGACAAGCATCTGTAATCTGACATTTATCTTTTAATCAGGATGACAAGTGAGAATATTTATTTAAATAACTTCAATGTTCATCATGTAATCATTACTCATAATATTCTCTAGATGATACTTTGCTTTTAGAGAAATGAGAATCACACAGGGTACAATAAGAAGAATGACATTAATGCAAAGATACATAAGTGGCAGAAAGCAAAAAGTACATAAGGCAGTTCTTGTATCCATTGTTCTCACGAACTCTTTCTCTCTAATTGTGTAGCTACTTCAGTCTGAAGTTTTGCTGCTTGTTCCAAACTTGCCAGTGCATTTTGGATTCTGTAGTCTAAATTAAGAAGGTATATATTCTATTTGGTTTAGCAAATTGCTACTGTTTTACAGGTAGGAATTATTGTACTAATGTGTTTTACAAATGGAATTCCACTGGGTCAAATCAAGTCCAATTAATGGCAAGCCTAGTCCACCTGTCTGAACAGGATGCTATGGCCAATGCAACCAGGAAGGCCTACTAGACATCACAGATATTGATCACTGTATTTAGTGTGGCCAGTTACAGCTGTACTAAAGAACAGATCACCTTGATGAGGAATAGGAGATACTTATTTCCATGCACCTAAGTGAGTTCAGGTCTAAGTAGAGTCCTCTAGCTTTTGGTACATTCCTTTTTTCTAAATACTGAATATCCTAGAGAAAACTGGAAAACTAATGCCTTACTACAATTAATCATAAACAGCACATGTCATGTATAAATCTTAGATCTTATAAATTATGATTTGAATGCAAAACAATTGGTGCTCCCTTAAGATTTTCAACAGCTTCCAAAGATGAATATTTTCTCCAGAATCAGGCTATTATCCACTACTGTACCAAAAAGAGCACACTGATGGGCAGAATCACCAATTTATGAGGGAAAAGACTTTGTATAACAGCATTATCTGTGATTCTGCCTGTTCCTTTAGGCCTTCTTCTGATGCTGGAAGATTAATTTTCCTTCAGAGCAACTGACAAGCATTCATTTACCGAATAATGATTTTCTAAATTCATAATTTATCTTGTTATATGATGTCACTAATTAAGTAAAGCTATGATTTACAAGGTTGAACATTCTTTTCAGCTAGTCACTGTCATTGGTTTGATGTAGTTGTATGGGAAATGAATATTTCCCTACACAGTACATCCTCGAGTTTAGAGACTAGACAAAAAAGAAAGCCAGGGTCCCTTATGTCCTTTTCATCATAATATAAACTGCATTATAAAGGACTTATCTATGAGGCCACAAGGAATATTAAGGAAAATATAAACGTGACCCCTCTAGTTATTTGGAGAGAGTACATAAACATTTTCAAATATGCTCTAGGAAGGCAAGATATATAAGAACAAAAATAATAAAACAAAAAATGTTGTGAAAAGTCAATTCAGAAAAGAAATTGGAGTGATATTTTATCAAAAAGAGTTTTAATATGTTCATAGCCCATGGTTCATCATATTCATAGCGTGTCTTTTAAAACCAGAGAGAAAACGCAGTATGCTAAGAAATTTAATAACCAGTGTTATAAAAGTAACTCTCAACCCAGACTAAGGATGGCCTTTGTATAGTGAAAACATTCTCAGTTTCAGAATGTTTTTCTTAAATGTACTAGTTTTCTGAGAATAAAATCAAAAGACACCACTTCCAAAGAATACACATTGAGCTTGTGTTCCAGTCCTCATAGCAAGAAAAAAGTCATACCAGTCCTGATGCTAGCTTTCTGATAAAACAATAAGGCAATACTAAAAGATGTTTGACAGCATCTTAAAGACCAAGTAAAAGAGTATTATTGATAAATTAACACTTATTTTATTTACATATATCAATTCCTATTTAAGGGGGAAAAGTCACTATAAGTTTTCTCCAAACAGCTGGAAAATATATTATTTTTTTGAGCTGTTATGTTAAGATTTGTGCCTGTGGACATTTCCTGAAATAAACTCCAAATCTATGACATTTATCTAAGCATACAGGCCAGGAAAAATGGGAATATTATCCAATTAATTTGATTTGCTAGGACCAAATTCCTTATAGTTTTGATGGCATGATTCCGTGAAATGGTTGGTAATTTTTTAACTAGTCCTGTTTTATGGGACCTTAATATCCTGCCAAGTGTACTTGAGCTTTATATTGCCATTTCTTACTGTTTTATAGCCATGGCCACTTTCCTTTTCCTTTTTTTTTTTTTTTTTTTTATTATACTTCAAGTTCTGGGTTACATGTGCAGAACGTGCGTTTTTTTTTTTTACATAGATATACAAGTGCCATGGTGGTTTGCTGCACCCATCAACCCTTCACTTACATTAGGTATTTCTCCTAATGTTACCTCTCCCCTAACTCCCCACCCCTCACAGGTCTTGGTGTGTGATGTTCCCCTCCGTGTGTCCATGTGTTCTCATTGTTCAACTCCCACTTATGAGTGAGAACACGCAGTGTTTGGTTTTCTTTTCTTGTGATAGTTTGCTGAGAATGATGGCTTCCAGCTGCATCCATGTCCCTGCAAAGGACATGAACTCATCTTTTCATGGCTGCATGGTATTCTATGGTGTATATGTGCCACATTTTCTTAATGCAGTCTATCACCGATGGATATTTGGGTTGCTTCCAAGTCTTTGCTATTGTGAATAGTGCTGCAATAAACATACGTGTGCATGTGTCTTTATTGCAGAATGGTTGATAATCCTTTGGTTATATGCCCAGTAATGAGATTGCTGGGTCCAGTGGTATTTCTGGTTCAAGTTCCTTGAGGAATCACCACACTGTCTTCCACAATGGTTGAACTAGTTTACACTCCCAACAATAGTGTAAAAGCATTCCTATTTTTCCACAATCTTTCCAGCATCTCTTTCCTGACTTTTTAATGATCGCCATTCTAACTGGTGTGAGATGGTATCTCATTAGGGTTTTGATTTGTTTTTTTTTTCTTTAATTTTTTTTATTATTATACTTTAAGTTCTAGGGTACATGTGCATAACATGCAGGTTTGTTACATATGTATATTTGTGCCATGTTGGTGTGCTGCACCCATCAACTCGTCAGCACCCATCAACTCGTCGTTTACATAA
>NW_012098322.1:75907-103739 GCF_000951045.1 Mandrillus leucophaeus | reverse complement strand
TTTTTGATGGAGTAGTTTGCTTCTTTCTTGTAAATTTGTTTAAGTTCTTTGTAGATTCTGGATATTAGCCCTTTGTCAGATGAATAGATTGCAAAACGTTTCTCCCATTCTGTAGGTTGCCTGTTCACTCTGATGATAGTTTCTTTTGCTATGCAGAAGCTCTTTAGCTTAATTAGATCCCATTTGTCAATTTTGATTTTTGTTGCCATTGCTTTTGGTGTTTTAGATATCAAGTCTTTGCCCATGCCTGTGTCCTGAATGGTATTGGCCAAGTTTTCTTCTTGATTTTTATGGTCCTAGGCTTATGTTGATTTAAGTCTTTGATCCATCTGGAGTTGATTTTTGTATAAGGTCTAAGGAAGGGGTCCAGTTTCAGTTTTCTGCATATGGCTAGCCAGCTTTCCCAACACCATTCATTAAATAGGGAATCAATTAATTTGATTTGTTAGGACCAGATTCCTTATACTTTTGGTGGCATGATTCTGTGAAATGGTTGGTAATTTTTTAACTAGTCCTGTTTTATGGGACCTTAATACCCTGCCAAGTGTACTTGAGCTTTATATTGCTATTTCTTACTCTTTTATAGCCATGGCCACTTTCTTTTTCTTTTTTTCTTTTTTTTTACACTCCAACGCAAATTTATTTTCAAAAAGGGCTCTGTGGTATCCTATAGTTTGTCTTTTTTTGTATAATTATACAAACTTTGAAAGTTACATAAGTTGTAATGATCTAATATTATTAATAGCCATCCAAAAAACACTTTCCCACCCTCTCAACAACCATCCAGGGGGAAGTAAAAGTCCTGAAAAGAGGCCAGTTCAACATGGCCTCTACCCTGGTAGAAACATAAAGTGAAAAGAGAAGAAAACAGAAATTAACTAAGAGGTGTTGCCAGTGTCTCTCAGGAGTGGGGCTCTGACTGTTGCCAGGGGTCATGAAAGGCAGAGCCTGCAGCATGCAGTATGGCGGCCAGGAGACCTTGCAGCCTTATCTTCCTCACCCCCGCACATCCACATCCCAACTTAGGTGTCATGGAAATCCTTCAGCAGGGTTCTCCCCACCTGCTCGGCTATATGCATCTGCTTGTCCAAGTCCCCTCTGTCACAGCTGTCTGCATGCTTCACTTTCCATGAGAGCTTTTCCATCTCAGCCTCTAGCTGAGCCTGCTGGTATTCAAACAGCTTCTTCCTGGGTCCAGACTCCATGTAATATGCATGTGGATTGGTGTATTGCAGGATGTACTGACACTTGGCCAAGAGCTTGGCAGCATTCTGTAGGTACTGCCAGTCAATCCATGTCCCCAGATTGTTCATGACCCTCTTGTGAATCTTCTCATGAATCCGCTGGTATGTCTGTGCCTCTAGCTGCAAGCTTTTGTTGTGGTTTTCCCACCTCTACAAGTAGAATAAGTACTTCTTGAGGGCTTCCCTCTCCTGGGCTTGTTGGCACTGGTTCACAATGTCAGAATTCTCCTTGTAAGTACTGCACTCATATTATTCACTGCCATGAGCCTTCCAGTCTTCCGGATTCATCCAGCAGAAGTGGTGTATACATTTGGAGCGTTGCATGTGATTGCAGCCTCCATTCTTCTCAATGCAGATGTTGCATTTGGGACAGTCTTTAATGTGAGCACTAATGTAGTTATGTAGTTGACTGTTTCAGAGTCATCTGCACACTTCATGAGCCATTTTGGGATTGTGACACAGTCTGTGGGTGCGTGACATATTTGATGACACTTAAAACAGAAGACCTCATTGCACCGATTGCACTGTATTCCGTGAGTCCTAGGCTCCTGTACCCGAATAACCATGAGGCAGTCTGCACCAGGGCACAGCTGGAGCTGGTAATGACTCTCCACATAGCCCTTGAAGAGGTAGAACCTGTATTTCTATCTCAATTCTTCCTTGGGAAGCAATGGAAACACAAAGTCCTCTGGTGTATGGAGTGGGACAGTCCTGAGTCATGCAAGAGACTCCCACACCCACACCATCCTTGACGAGAACTGAGCAGTGCTACTCCCAGCAGCTGCAGCAAAACTGGTGCTGACAGACCAGGGAGAGTAGGTTTTTCTTTTGTGCAAACTGCATACACACTGCACAATGGTGAGGGGGATGAGATGTGGGAACATGTTTTATGGATTAGCCTGAACTCAAGCCTCAATGAGCAGTTGAGCAGAATTAGACTTTTACCTGTCCAATCTCTCTGAAACTTGCCAGTGGAAATTGACTAATATAAGTTTAGCAGCTGAATGAGATACCTTTAGGACAGAGTCTAAGCTGGTCATGTGCTCATTCAGGGCACCCTCAGATTTCCTGTAGGTCAAGTAAGTGAACTGCTACTCCTCGGGATCAAAGGCATCAGCCCCCTGCTGCTCCACATTGGTGGCTACTCCCAGGTGATAGTCCTCTATGTCCCCAGGGTTCGCATCCTCTTCTTCTTCCACTTCCTCACAATTGGAGTCATAGTGCTCTTCATTGCTGTCAGATGCCTGGCTATTCATGTCCACAGACATCTCAGCATCCAGCCAAGTTGCAGAAAAGCAGTTGCTTCTTCCCCCTCCCCCACAAAACTACCGCTTTCTCAAATGCATTAGTATTTTTGTTTTCTGTGATTCTTGGAGACCTCTCAGGCAGATGTCACCCAAATATTCTATGTAATATAATTTCCATCAGTAGCTGCAGCTCCATGGCTGCTGAGCCCGGGCGAGCCAGACCAGGTCAGGCCGGGCCAGAGGGATTTGACTGGGGCCCAGATGCAGCAGAGGCAGAGGCAGTGGCAGTGGGCCGACCCAGGTCCAGCCATGGCCACTTTCAATACGTTTAGAAGATAGTGCATACATATTGAGAACTATGTTACACATAAACGTGTCAAAACAAGTGTTTACCTTTTATATTCCCTAATTCGTATTTGGAAAGGAAAATTTTCCGAAACTTGTATTATACTAATAAATTGCACAAGCTGCACATATCACTAATACTCTGAGATTCTGTTTTCTCCAATAGGAAGTTTTAACTTCACAGTTGAAATTCACTGCTTGAAGCTATGTATAATGGGAAAGCTCCATTTAACTAAGATCATTTATGTATATCACTTCTAGATTCTTGGGCATTTTTAAAGTCAAATTATATAGCAGTCGTCGATCAATTAACCACAAACTGTTTCTGGATGCATACACTGTGATAAGTTTATGTAGAAAACAAAACAATACAGGGAAGTGAGTCATGCACTAAATCTGCTGAGGAAAATATGCCTAAATAGATAATTATAGTATAACATAATACATCTTACAGAAAAGGTAGATACCAGGTATTTTAAAGTTCAAAATTTGAAGCTTTTTGTTTTGTTTTGTTTTGTTATTTTTAGTTTGAAGTTTTTAACCTGCTAAAGTGGAAGGAGAGATTTTTGGGAAAGCTTTACAAAAAAAGATGACATTTTAGCTGAGTTAAAAAGAGTAACTGTAGTTTATTCGACAGCAAAGAGATGAGGAAGAAGAAATTCTGGGCAGAAAGAATAGCCTATGGAACATCAAAAAGGCATAGAGGATAAAGACATAGCTGTGGAGGAGAAATATGTGAATTTTATTTTAGCTTTGTCTGTTTATTCTTCTTGCCACATTGGGCAGCTTATGTAGCCTCTCAAAAGCCCAATTTTTTTCTTTTTGAAATGGGGAGAATGATTATACCTTCCCCTTAAAGTTGAGCAAAAGTTAAATGAGATTAAAATGTAAAATATTTGATACATTCTCTCTTATAATTCTAGTGTTCAAATACTCCTTTCATTTCTCGTGGAGGTACTGAACCACGTCATGTAAGTGGAAAAACTACAGGATAGTTCAGTATAGCATGGATTGTGTGAGAGATGAGTGCAACAATGGTAACACTCATTTGGATGTTTGTGGTAATGGATAGGAATACCTATGAAAGACTTCAAGCAGGGAAGAGATGTGATCAGATTTTTGTTCTAGCTATCTAACATTGCTAGCAGCGTGAAAAAAGGATAAATGAGGCTGGTAAGTGAGGGCAATGACACTATTGAAATAATGAAGAAAACTAACAAAGGAGGTACACATCAGAGTATAATGGGGTAGAATCTTCAAGGAACTTAATGAATGATTGCCCAGGGAGAGAAAAAAGAGGAGCAGGAAGAAGTCAGAGAGAGAGTTAGTCTAGAAGAACTTCCAAACATCAGGCTCTAATGACTCGGTGAAATAAGAACAGATAATATTACAAGAAAAAAAAAATACGATAAACTGCAGACTGTTATGTTGTTCTAACTACCGGAGCTATAGGACCGAGAGCCGAAAGTGGTTTGTGAAAACTAGAAGCAGAGGGATGATCTCACAGGAGAAGATGGTCCTGAGTTGAGCTTTACATATAAATAAGGTGCACACTGCGAATAGAAAAACACAGTTATTAGATGAATTCACAACATGAACGCACGAAACTGGATCGACAAAACTTTGTAGTACCATACGTCATCGGGTGCTTTATGTATGTATTTATTTATTTATATCACATCAGATTCCACAGAGTAAGGGTCCCCAGCCCTCAGGCGGGAATGGGTACCACGGCCTGTTAAGAACCTGGCCGCACAGCCGGAGGTGAGCGGCAGACGAGCCAGCGTTACCACCTGAACTCCGCCTCCTGTCGGGTCAGTGGGGACATTAGATTCTCATAGGATCGCAAACCCTATTGTGAACTGCACAGGCAAGGGATCTAGGTCGCGTGCTCCTTACTAGAATCTAACTAATTAATGCCTGATGATCTGAGGTGGAACAGTTTCATCTTGAAACCATCTCCCCCGCCTCAGTCCATGGAAATATTCTCTTCCATGAAGCCGGTCCCTGGTGCCAAATGAGTTGGGCACCACTGCCATAGAGAACTGGAGACAGCTAGTGGCTTCTATGTACCCAATCATTGTTGGAAAGAGTGAAGGTTAACATAAAATACTTTGAGGAAAGGATGCATTAAAACACAAATTCAAATAATACAACACAGCAGTGTAAAAATTGCCAAAAGTTGGAAAATTACTTGTTTTCTGCAAGTCATTTTGGGCAGAGACACTTGGCACCTGGGAGGTAACAAAGCAGGGCTTTAAACAGATAGGTCTTGGAATAACAGTTTTACTTCCTTAATGAGTTCTACCATATTCAAATTAGAATGATCTATTATTTCAAACAGAATCATCTATAGACACATTATTTTCTCAAGTGTTTTATGCAGCATGACAGTGGTCGTTGAATCACTTTTTATAAAGAGAGTCCTTTTTACTGTTTTTGCTAGTCTTTTGGGTTAAATCTTACTATGTTTTTACTAATAGACATCCTATATGGAATATAGTACTTAAAAGTTAAATGTTGGCTGGGCGCAGTGGCTCACGTCTATAATCACGGCACTTTGGGAGGCCAGGGTGGATGGATTACCTGAGGTCAGGGGTTCAAGACCAGCCTGACCAATATGGTGAAGCCCTGTCTCTATTTAAAATACAAAAATTAGGCGGGACCGGTGGCTCACTCCTGTAATCCCAGAACTTTGGGAGGCCGAGGCAGGTGGATCACAAGGTCAGGGGATCGAGACCATCCTGGCTAACACAGTGAAACCCTATGTCTACAAAAATACAAAAAATTAGCTGGGCGTGGTGGCGGGCGCCTGTAGTCCCAGCTACTCGGGAGGCTGACGCAGGAGAATGGCGTGAACCCAGGAGGCGGAGCTTGCAGTGAGTAGAGATCGCGCCACTGCACTCCAGTCAGGGCGACAGAACAAGATTCTGTCTCAAAAAAAAAAAAAAAAATTAACCAGGCGTAGTGGCAGGTGGCTGTAATCCCAGCTACTCAGGAGGCTGAGGCAGGAGAATAGCTTGAACCTGGGAGGCGGAGGCTGCAGTGAGCAGAGATTGCAACATTAAACTCCAGCCTGAGCAACAGAGCAAGACTCTGTCTCAAGAAAAAGAAAAAAAAAAAGGTAAATGTTAATTGATGAAGTAAACATACAACTCAGTCAGCAGCAATTAAACCAATACGACTTTAGTTAGTCTACATCATGAAAAGTGGAAGAATGAGAAGTTCAAATATAATATGATCAATGGTGAAGCAACCAGAGATATTGCACCCAGGCGGAAAAGATTTATAAGGGGACATGGTAGTTGTACTCACATATTTAAAATGACTTCATCAGAAATTGGAATTAAATGCTTTATATAACCCTGAAGAATAAAACAAGCTTGTGCTTGAGAGTTATAGATTGGTTTGTTTCAGTAAAATATGTGTAAGAACTTTGAAAAAATATGAATGAAATGATTTTCATCATGTGATATTCATGTCTGTATTTCTGAAAGCTCAAAAAAAGTTGAATGATCGCTTTTCTGGGTCTTGTAGAGGTAACACATTCCAACTTGTTCCAAGGGGCTCCATCACTCACCAAGAAACACCTGACATATGTTAGATCCCTTTGGAGCTTCTTATTCATTGTAAAGCTGGAATAATATTACATACCCTGCAGGGGCATTGTGAAGAATATAAAGGTATGGCAAATCAGAAAGTGACTAACACTTAATGGGCGTTTAACACATGCTAGTTGAACATGAATGAAAGATTCAATTGGGTTTATGACAAGCACCACAGTTCAAAGATAGCTCAAAGAATAAAGCCACCAGGTTTAAAAATACCTATTAAAACACTGGCATATAGAGAAATCCATATACGCCTTATTTTATGAAAATCCTTTATGTCTTTCATGAAGCTTTACAGTTATATATACACCGGAAGACACCAGTCTTTCCTCACCACAACAGAAATCTGGAGCAGAAAAAGTATAATATCAGTTAACATTAAGTTCACCTGCATACCGCAACAATACAATAAATTAGTTAAATAAGGTAGTAGTTTATTTCTCTCTTAGCTAAGAACAAACTCTGAGAAGACAGTCCAGTTCTGGAGTGGCAGCTCCATATTCTTCAGAGTCCCAGCTTCCTCTCCTCTTGCTGTTCTAACCATCTTTATTGTCCTGCCCCATGCTGCAAGATAAGTGTTCATTTTCCAGTCATAATTGTATGCACTTTGGTTCCTGGGAAGGAAAAGTACGGAATCCAAGAAGCAGATACAGTCACCCATTCCTTAACAGTAGAGACGAGTTTTGAGAAACGCATCTTTAAGTGATTTGGGTGTTACGCGAACATCATAGAGTATACTTACACAAACCTAGATGGTATCCGTATCTATATCTATATCTATATTTAGATCTATATCTACATAGAAATAAGATGTCCCAGCACCATTATTTTCCCTACTTCCTCTGCAATGCCAGTATCAAGTGCCATTAATCAGGTTTCCATATATGCGCATTATAATCTTACTAGCCCACCATCATATATGTGTTCCCTAGTTGACTGAAACATCCCTATGCAGCACATGACTGTAGTGTAGACACAAAATGCTTTCAATGACATCTTATTGGCCAAAACATAGTCATTGATTATGTCTCTGTGCAAGTGATGCTGGGAAATAAAGTCTTTCAGCTGGATGGCGAAATGTCCACTGAAAAATTGAAGTTCTTATTGGAACGAATGGCCAAAGAATATTGGATTGGCACCTCTGCCACAGGTGGATGTACTCCAGCATAGAATTTTCTTTAGGAAGTAATTTTATACCTGAACAAATGTAGGCTTTAATTCCCAGAGATTCATATGCTTATAGCCAAAATTATTTTCCCCTCAAAAACATTTAAATAAAAGGTGACCACCAATCCAAGAATGTGCTAGAAAATGTCAAAAGACATTGTATCAGTTTATCTGGTACTCAGAAATATGATTTCACACCATACCCACTAAGACCAACTAACTTCAAATATCACACTTTAACCTTGAAAACAAAATGTATTAACTTGTGGAATTATCAGTTATACATCATTTGGAAACTTAGAAATTATGTATATAAATTTAATTTTCCTAGTTTTAGAATAGTAAAGTTTTTTATAGCAGTATTAAGCAAATAAGATAAAATATTTATATGTAGTTCATTCCCTACTTTTAAGAAAATCATGCCATCACCCTACAGAAGGTATTTATTCTTATATATTTGGTTAGAGGATAATTCATTCAAAATAATTCCAATTGAAGTGTTTGTAACATGAAAGATGATCCAAGACACAGGATCGTTTCATAGGGATCGAGATAGCTATCTTATATATACAGGTGACATTTCTTCTTACTGGGACTCTTTTATTAAGTGTTTAAGTTACAATGAAGCCATATTTATGATTATAAAGAAAAAATTAAGTTTTAGCTGTATACTCAAAAAGTAATGGTTATGAAACAAAAGAAAATATTTTACTATGTCTGTTTTAAAAATTTCGAATAATTCAACTAAAGAGATTTTTAAAAATAAGTCATAAATACAGAAGATATCATTCACCTAAAATTTATTAATAATGAAGCCGGCAAATGTTGATTTTTTCTTTACGTAATTCTTCATGAATTAATTTTACAAATTGATTTACGATATACTATTATTTCTCCTGTCTAATACATTTCAATAAATGTTTATAATATAAAAAATATTTTATTTAAAATTATAAACGTGTTTAACCTCACTCAAACTACCAAGGTAAACTAATAATGTAACCATCAACATTGATGCACAAATAATTTTTGAATTATCTGTCCAGTTCTCTCCTTTATTATACCCTTATTTCAATTTATTTGAAATAGAAATTTTCATAGTATAAAAAGGTAACTTTGGAGGTGCTGGAAACATATCCATTATCTGAGATATGAAAATATCTAAGAATAAAAATATATTTTAAAAGAAGCTTTAGAAACATGCTTAACATAATATAACTGGATGTTAAATCTGTGTTGAATTCAGTCATTAGTAAATGATAAAGTTCTAAAATTACCTATATTGTCATTTGCTTAAAAATGTGGGAGAATTCTAGCACTCAAAGTTTCTATTCTTTGACTTTAATGTAATACAGTGAGAACTTCATTATAATGTAGTGTTCAAAACATATTGCCAATTTTTTTAATAAATTCATTTTGCTTTTAAGCTAACAGTTTATAAGCAATTTCAAATGGGAGTTCTTGAAGTTTTTAATGGTATCCATCTTTAATTCAGCTCTTTTTTATTTCATTAAAAGTAAATTATGTTTCAAAATCTAAATTCACTAATTGAAATATTTACAATTAACAACATAAATGCACTTTCTTAATTAGAAGCTCATCATCTCTCAAGACTTCAGTAACAGTTCTTAATGTATCTCCCATTCCCTAATCCCCTCAACCCACAACAAAAAGTTGATTAATATTGGGAAACAAATTTGGAACATTTTAAAGTAATTTTTATTTGTCTGTGCCAAATTAGCCAAAACAATTTTAACTTATGTAAAATAAGTCCTTTATTCCTATACACATCTTTGTTCTTACACGGAAATTCTAAACAGAGAAAATAACAATTGCCATCACATATTGAGCACATACTAAATTTCACTTTTTATATTACCCACTTTTCTCATATTATTTCACCTTATTATCGTAACATCAGTATAAGAAACGCATTGCTCTTTTGAAACAAAACCCTGGAATGTTATTAAATTGGCTTAAGCTTTCACTACAGATAGTTAGTGGCAGAACTGTGATTCAAGACCAAATCTATTATTTTAAATGGTGTTTTCTTGACCATTATACTCTACTGATTTGCAGTCATTCTTGACAAAAACAAACAGCAAAAATCAATTATTTAAATGTATTTGCATATTCTGATTTGTAATAACATTTTTGTTTTATTTTTAATTTTATATATAGTATCTCTGACCGTTAAAGACATGTAAGCTATAGGTAAAATAGAAGTAAATATGAACCTGTTTCTCTTGAGCTGATTAAATTCCACATGGTTAAGACATACTCAATGCTTTCACAAAATATGAAGCACTTAGAAAACATATTAAACAAACTAAGAAATATAAATATTCTGTTAATTATTTGAATTGTTCTCATTACAACGTGGCTTCTTCTGACAGATATATTTTGCAGAAACTCTATACTGTTAGGGGGTTGACTTGTTCATGTATCAAGCAGCTGAGAGCTCTAAAAGACAAGAATTGGGTTCCTAGTATGTTAAAAGCAGCATTGCTACCTTCCTTTCCTCATATTGTCTCAGTGTGAACTCTTTGATGTTTGTTGGTATGTGGTAAAGTTCTGCTGGTATTTGCTAAGGAACCTAGTCATGGCCAAAACTACCCTCCCATCTGCATATTCCCTCATTTGAATTCTTGAGAGAGTGGCAAGGAGCAGTGATCATTTGGGAAATACAAGCACAAAGTTATCAATAGTCAAGTGCACAAAATGCTCACTTTACAGTTCTATAATAAATCTAGATATAACACACAACCTGGACTCAAATGAGGAACATTAAAGCACAATGTATTGAAACTTACCAATAAGATTAACAACTGCTCAGTTTCCTCTTGTCCTGTCCTTCTCTCTCACCCTTTTCCTCCTCCTTCCCTTCTTTCCTTCCTTCTTCTCTTTCTTCCTTCCTTTTCTTCCATCTTCCTTCCCTCCTTTCCTCTTCTTACCTTCCCTCCTTCTTTTTTCTTTCCTCCCTTCCTCTCTTCCCTCATTCTTTCTTTTCTTCCTTTCTCATTTTTTTTTCCTTTTTTCTTCTTTTTACCAGGTGCTAGTAAGTAAAGCAGATATTTCAATATTAATTTTTATGTTTCTTAATGTTATTCTGCCCTTGGTCTGCTGAGTCTAGGCATATTTCCTTGAAGATTCCTTTCATTTCCTTTATGTGAATAGACTCCATATCTGTTTTTCTGGTCTTTAAGTCTTTCCTGATGTGTGGTCTAGCATTTCCTTTGCCTTCTTGACACAGCTTATTGACACAGATTATTGTACCCTAAATTCCATATGTTGAAAACTGAAATTGTAACTGTCCACTAAAAATAACTTATCCAATTAACAATACAAAAGATAAATAAAACACACAGCTGGTTCTTGGAAAAGATAAACATAATTGATAGGCCATTAGTTTGATTAATCAAGAAAGGAAGAGATGATTCTAATCAACTGAATTAGAAACGAAACTGGAGTCATTACAAGAAACACTACAGAAATATAAAAGATCATTTGAGACTCCTATGAACACCTCTATGCACATAAACAAGAAAATATAGAGGAAATGTGCAAGTTCCAGGAAACATATAACTCTCCTAGATTAAATTAGAAGAAATAGAAATACTGAACAGACCAATAACAAGCTATGAGATTAAATCAGTAATTTAAAAATTGCCAACAACACAAAAAAGTCCAGGGCCAGATGGTCACCCATTCAAAGAAGAATGGGTGCTGATCTTAATGAAACTATTCCGAAAGATTGAGAAGGAGGAAATTCTCCCTAACTCATTCTATGAAGCCAATATCATCCTGATACCAAAATCAGTATAGGGCATAACAAAAAGGACAACTACAGACCAATATCTCCAGTGAACATAGATGTAAACATTCTCAACAAAATACTATCTAACTGAATCCAATAGCATATCAAAAAGATAATACACTATGATCAAGCGGGTTTCATCCCAGAAATTCAGGAATGGTTTAACATATGCAAGTCAATAAATGTGAAACATCACATTAACAGAATTAAAAACAAAAGACATGATCATTTTGATAGATGCAGAAATAGCATTTGATAAAATCTAGCATTCCTGTAGAACACAAACAGTCAACAAACTAGGCGTAGAAGAGACTTACCTCAAAATAATAAATGCCACATATGACAGACCCACAGCCAACATCACACTGAATGGGAAAAAGTTGAAAGCATTTATGCTGAGAACTAGAACAAGACAAGGATGCCCACTTTTACCGCTTCTACTCAACATAGTACTGGAAGTCCTAACCAGAGTAATCATGCAAGAGAAAGAAATGAAGGGCATCAAATTGGAAAAGAGGAAGTCAAGCTATTGGTGTTCGCTGATGGCATGACAGTATACCTCGAAAACCCTATAAACTCCTCCAAAAGACTGCTAGATTTGATAAACAAATTCAGTAAAGTCTCAGGTTACAAAATCAATGTACAAAAATTAGTAGCCCTGCTATACACCAACAATGACCAAGCTGAGGATAAAATTAAGAACTCAACCCCTTTTATAACTGCTGAGAAAACAGAACAACAACAAAACGCTAGGAATATACTTATCCAAGGACGTGAAAGACCTAGACAGCAAAACTATAAAACGCAGCTGAAACTTTCTCATTTCTACTGATGTCACCTTTATAGTCACTTATCTGGGTTCAAAACATGAGAGTCGTTTCCAATTCATTCTCTTCTCTTCCCTCTTTGAGTCCCACTGATCCCATCATTATTCAGGTTTTCTTTATTTCTTTCCTTGACTAAGAGCATTTCTCTTGACTGACTTCCCTCCTTGCTGCCTCTCTCTTTCTCAATTCAACTTTCATATTGTCATATTAATCTATCTAAAATTTAGGTCAAACAACATCATTGAAGAGACTCAGAGAAATTTACTTTTATCTTGTGGTAGTCCTTATAATATCGCCTGAATTCAGATATAAGGAACTAGTTAACGCTTTCCAAACTTCCATAATCCAAGCTTTACCTTTTTGTTCATGCTGTTTCTTCCCTTCTGCTTCAATCTTCCTCTCTTTCTTTAAGACCTAACTCAAACCTCACTTCTGTATGAGTTTTTGTCTGAAACTATAATAACTATGCTATCTGAACCCCTATATGCATTTATTAAATATGTACCTTATGATACTTATCATAGTTCATTCTATAATTTAGTTATAATTGTTTGTCTCATTTTCTCTTCCCTCTTTCCAATAACTCTAGTTCTTCATATTTTTTTCTCCATAATGCCTAGTAAAATGGTCAGCAATTAACACATATTTATTAAACTTTATAGAATTAAATACTAAATGTATTTTATAGTATTAAAACGTAGTGTACAAATAATAGTCTAAATATTAATTTTATTTTTAAGCATGAGAAAAAATCATATTTATATGATTTAAAAACTAGAGAATACCTTATAGATCAACTATGCAACACTAGCATTCATAATTAAAGAATTTAAGATCCAAAAGTTTGGCTCGCTACCTCAAGACATGTAACCAACCAGTGGCAGAGTGACTGGAATCCCAGCTTGTTTTCTCCCAAGGTGATTATTAATTGGTAAGTTCAACTGCCGATTTGAAACAACTAATATGCAGAATGGGATGTTAGATATGTCTACAACTTTCTTTCTCCCTTTTTGTTTATCAAGTGCAAGATAAAGTCTTCCTATTAAATCATATTCAAATATTAACAGAGCTTTTGGTAAAAGTGGTAAAATATTGCCAGTCTAAAAAAAATCTTCATCCAATTTCTACTCAATTTAATGAAAACACATAGTCAAGGCACTTTAAATAGAAAAGAACACACAACCTCTTGTCATAAACTTCAAAACTTGAGGGCCACAATAAACACAGTTTTGGTGAGGCCCCTGTGCACCCTATATCCATTCTGACCTCTGCACTGGAAGTGGTACGTTTATAAAATCCTAGTAAATTTTATAATATTATAATACTTGAACAAGAACAAATGGCATGGATATTGTTTTCTTACTTGGAGGAAGTGAAAATCATTTCCAAGAGAAAGATGTGAAATAGGAGAGTTAAAAAATTAGGATATGCTTTCTCTGATATTAAAAAAAAAAAAAAAACTAGGCTTTAGGGATTGTTCCTGAGTTGAGGTAATGACATTAAGTTGCAAGGGTATTCCCCATGGGAATAGGAAGTACTTCCCAGTGGGTGAAGTAAATCCTGGTACAGAATATTTTGCTCATTTTTACAAAGTACCACAGACTAGTAGTTCCAAGTGGGTTCTATCTCAGCTCAGCCTCCTTACCATAAGATGGACTACAGCAAAGTCAGTAAAACACAATCACAGTCCTTGAACTCTGAGTCAGAGGAGATGACAACCATGCCTCAATAATGATAAAAGGTGAGTAAAACAGAAGTCACTTATACGAAATTGAATTATTTATTTCAAAAGTCTGAAAAAATTTTCACTTCAAGTCTGAGCAAGTTTTAAAAATAAGCATACCAGAGAAATAAACAGAAGCAAAAACGAGAAGAATAAATGAACACATCTGAAAAAAAAAAAAAAAGAAAAGAAAAAATACAATCTGGAAAAAATACAATACAGGGAACAGAAATTGCATTTCTATGATAACTGCACTATAGAAGAACTTAATGAAAATTTACTTTTGATAAAACAAGAGATCAAAACAAAAATAAAACCAGAACAATAAAATGAAAATTTAAATTACAGAGTTAAGAAAACATTAAACTCAAAATAATACTAATAAGTATAGTTTTGGGATGCCCCTTAAAATGAGCAATTTCCTGACTAATCACACATAGAGTGAGTTCAACCTCTCACACACCAGATCTTCCAGTTAACATATAAGTTCACTCTTACATATAAACAGACAGGTGAAGATTTATAGATACTTGAGAAAAGTTTTCAACATGAACTATAGACACCAACAACAACATAATTAAAAAGACAAGTGAAAGAAACAATGCAGAAAGGCAAAGGCATTGAATAGGCATTTCTCCAAAGATGGTAAACAAATACCAAATGAGCATAAGAAAAGATGCTCAGCATCACTATTATGGAAATGCAAGTCAAAACTACAATGAGATATCACCTTGACTTCATTAGGAGGGCCGTTATCAAAGCAAAACAAAAAAAACAAAACCCCTGAAAATAACAAGTGTCAGTGAAGATGTGGAGAAATTGGAACTCATGCACTGCTGGTAAAAAATGTGAACGGTTCGTCTGCTATAGAAAACATTATAGAGGTTCCTCAATAAAATTAAAAATAGAATTACCCTATGGTTCAGCAATTCCACTTCTGGTTATATATCCAAAAGGACTGAATGCAGATATTCACAATAGCCAAAATATAAAAACAACCTAGATATCCATGAGTGGATGAATTGATAAACAAAATGTGGCATATGCAGGCAATGGAATATTATTCAGCCTTAAACAGGAAGAAATTCGTGCTACAAGATAGATAGACCATGAGGACATTATGCAAAGTGAAATAAGCCAATCACAAAAAGGCAAGTAATGTGTAATGCTACTGCAGTATACAGAGTAGTCAAATTCATAGAACCAGATGGTAGAATGGTGGTTTCTGGAAGCTTGGGGAAGAGAAAAATGGGGGCTTGCTGTTTAATGGGCATAGAGTTTCAGTTTTGCAATAATTAAAAATTCTGGAGATTAGTTATACAGCAATGTAAATATACTTAACCCTACTGAACTGTGCACTTAAAAATGACTACGACAGTAAATTTTGTGTTACTGGTATTTTATCATAAAAAAGACGGATTGGAGAAAATGTATATCCTCCATGAGCCAGAATTCAAATCTAGAAAAAAGGAATGTTTGGAAAGCAAGAAAGAGGTTTGGAAAATCAAATATTTGATAGCAAAAATAAAAATTCAACAAAAAGATGGGAAAATAAAATTGAGGAAATCTCCAGGAAGAACAAAAAAGACAAGATTAAAAATGTTAAAAATTTTTTAAAAATTAGCCTAGTATTCAGATTTTCAGAAAATGTGAGTTACAGAAAGAGAAAACAGAAAGGAGCAAATTGCCACAGAAATAGTTCATTAAATCTCATCAAAACACAGAATATGAAATTTCAGAATGAAAGTCTCCATGAACCAGACAACAAAATGAGTGGAAAAAGACTCAAAATTAGGTGAAAGTTTTACAAATCTTTAGAATCCTTGGAATAAAAGGAAGATTTTAATGGCTTTAGGAAAGTGAAGAGGAGAAAAGTAACCAAGAAAACAAAATCAGGATATGGAAATTTAATAGGCTTTTTGTCAAAATCACTGTAGTCTATAACAATGAAGTAGTGCCTTTCAAATTGTGAGAAAACATGGTCTTCACCTAGAATTTTCCATACAGATTGTCAATCAAGTGTGAAGGATGGATAATGAAATTATAAGATAGGTAAGGTCTCAAAAATTTTCCCTTGATATACTGCCAGGGAAAAGCAACTGGAAGATTGGTACGTTTAATATAATTTATTTACTGGAGTTATAATAATTATACTATGGAAGATAGAGACACATAATGCTGATAATACAGAATCCAATTGAGTGGATATACAAATAGACCGAAAGGAACATGGCGAGAGAAAACCTAAGATCATAATTGTAAAGCAAGCCTAGAGAACAAATCAGTCCAAATAGAAGCAGAAGAGCGTTGGCCTCCAGGGGGCATGTTGCCAAGAAGATAATGATTGTAATAGAGTAACTGATGTATTTCTGTGGACTTTCTAGATCATCAGTAATGTCAATGAACTTAGTGATTAATGAATTATACAGGAAATGGAGCAAATAAAAGAAAATCAAGGCTGTCATTAATTCCAGGGCAAATGAAACATTGCACAAGTAAAGGCTTTGTAATAGTAGTTCAATACCTCCCTTAGCTGTAAATCATATTTACAGTGTAATGAAGTGATGACTACTAAAAATGGACTCAACCCAAAAGAATGATATATAAACATTAGGAACATGAGAAGAAGATAATCCCTGACCCTCCCCCTTAAAAATATATGAGTATATTTCATGATAGAAAGCTATTAAGTCATATCTAAAACAGAAAGGCCAAGAGATGATATAAGAATGCTATTTATAAATATAGAGACAATTAGCAGAAGAAACTGTTCAATGGGTTTAAAGTAAGGCCTCAGTGGATTAGAAATCAGTAAAGGGGGCAATAGGAAGCTCAATGCTTTCATCATAGGCTTTTACAGTACAACTATTTGACTTTTAAAATTATATACGGGGAAAATGTTATTTAAGTAAACAGAAAAAACATTTAGAGATTTTTCATGTCTTTAGAAAGAAAACAAGTAGGACTGTTGGGCAGAAGAAAGGCTAAAATCTGCAAAGAAGTAAGGAATAAAATTGTGACTTAAGACCAGTGTACAACCAAGTCATGAATCCATTTAAGTAAACAATCAGGCATTTTTAAATACTCTAACCTATGGGCAATTCACCATCTATGGGAGTTTTCTTTTTAAATACATAAATGTAGTAAAACCATTTGAACATAAAATTTAGCCAATGAAAAGATACATGTAAAAAGAGAAAAAAAGTACAGATTATATTTATGAAACAGAATACAAATGTTGTAAAATTTGACAATTAAAATAAAATCCAACTTTAAAAAATTGAAATGTATTGGAGTGAAGGTGGGAGAATTTGTAAGAGGTGTATTAAATATTTTACAAAGCCTATCTAAAATTAAAATATGTGCTTCAAAAAATAGAGCACAGTGATTCTGATCTTTTGGTCTTTCTCTCATAGTTTTTCCATAAATTCAGAGGGAACTATAGTAAATAATTGTCAAAATAGTTGCTATTTATTCAGATGCTTTGCTATTTTTATAATCAAGCCAGAATAAGTTGAACAATTTTATGGATTAGCATTCATAGTACCACCCTGTTTTACAGCATTTGATCTCCCTATCAAACCATATTTTTATCTCTACACCCTTCTAACTGCATTTGTGCAGAGAAAGACATCTGAATGTTGTTAGCTTAATGTTAACATGGTTATTTTGAGGGTTTTGTTTATTTTCTTCTTTGTATTCTTGTTAGTTGTCTGAGTGCTTTAAAATGAGGCTGACTCATATAACCGTTCATTAAAAAAAAGATGAAGAAAATTGTAAAATATCTGGTAACCAAAAAGTTCTGTCAAAGGAAAAGAAGAAACACAAATACCCATTAATGTCAATGAGGAGATCCCAGTCCAAGTTTTCTATTACACCGATTGGCAGAAGTTTTCCAGAAGATCTGGAGTCCATGACTATCTAAGGAAGCCTTCCCACCCCAGGTGTTTATCTTCAGTTTTACCACCATGTTCTTCCTCTACATGACAGGAAATTTTGTAAGTCTGACAGAACATCATGTCTCTCTCTATGCACTTTGAATTCCATTTTCTCAAGATAGTTTAACCTCATTTTCCCCTTAATCAGTTTCTAGGTTTTTCTTATAAGGCTAAATCTAACTTCAGACCTAGAATATGCCAGCCACTTTAAATGTGTCCATGACAGTCTTCAATATTTATTCAGACAAGCTCATTTTGCCCTTTACACTCCACTGTATATTTGTCTTATTCTTTCCTGGTGTAAACTAAAAATAAAATCTTACGATCCTCACTAATTGAACAGATTTCCTCTTGGCCAAGAGGATCCCAGGAAAACCTTAAAAACTGAATTTCTAGACACGACAAGATGGGAGATCAGACATGCCTCATTATAGCCCCCTCCCTTTTGTTGTTTAGACACAACAACTGTATTAATGTTAAAATGGAGATCATAAGACTGACAGATGGACTGTTTGTGACAATAAAGTACTAAATTATAAACAGGACCTAAACCATTCCAAGCAATGATTTAAATCATGCCCAACTATGGTTAAAAAATATGCTATTTTCTAAGCGCCACAATGTTCCTTTTTCTCTAGGAGCTAAACAAGCACAGGCCTTTAGATAACCAGTTGAAGCAACTGCAGGTCACCAACCATCAGACACTGACTAATTGAGCCTGCCACCCCTACCTCCCTGCCAACCACCTCACTCCTCACTCCTGTTCCGCCAACCATAGCTACAGCTTTGATTAGACAAGAGACTGGTTTCTGCAACTTTCTCCTGATAAGACTGACAGTCATGGACTGGTTCTGACCAGTTTAGAGGCTGTGCAATGAGTGCCTTGGTATCCTGAAAAGACCTTTTGACTTACATAGAACCTAAATATAATGAATTTAAATGCTAGGTTTCCACCCCAGGGTGAACATGAGTCATATGTTACCTACATGTTTGTTCACTACACATGCATCAGGATCACCTTCATGAATATTCATAACTCCTCCTTAAACCGTTGAAAATATATGTTTAGCCAATCTTTTCAGCAGAAAGCTCCTACCTGAATACCTTCACTTTCCAAGTACCTGGTAATGGCTTCAGCCTGAAGCACACTTCCCAGCCTGTCAGAATGGCCACCTTGCAGGCTGTAATACTTAATAAGAAAAATGTCTCCTTTTCCAAATTTATAAAGACCTTGTGATTTTTAAGTTAACACTGGATTGCTGTCTCCCAGCCCACACCCCACTCTTGTCATATTGACCACACTTCACTGCTAATCGTGCCCTAAAAATCCCCGTGCTCTGATAGGCAGGTTGATCTGCTTCTCAGCATGTACCACAGACTTGATTCTGGCATGTATCCTGTTTCTATGCACTGGAGAAGCTGCACAGCTCCACGTCCCTCCTCACTATGCCTCCTCTGGTGTAAGGCAATGCAGGGCGACTCTTGAGAGATCTGTGTGGCAGTTACACATCAAACAAAATGTTATTCAAAAGACTGTAGAATTAATAATCAAAGACAAAAGCAGTAGCTAAGAAAAAAAAGTAAAGCAGGCACCCAGATGTAAAGACAGTGAACCATCAGAGTGAAAACTCATAAATAGAAGATAAGTGGATAAGTCTCTCTCCTAATGAGGGAGATGGGAAAAAAACAGAATGACAAATGATTTCTAAAGTGGTTCAGATCCAGGTGGTTAAGAATCTAAATTGGGGGATTGTTTTAAGCAGGCCAATGCTAAAAGGAGTTAAATCTGTACTTGTAGGAGTGCAGATTATTTCATGCATTTAGGGCTGAGTGAACTAGCTTTAGGTACACTCCGGGGTATTGCTGAAGGTCCTGGGATCCTTATTTAGAACCAACTCTGATATCTGGTGTAACTGCTAAAATGCACAAGATATCTGTTATAGATAAATATGTTGCAATAATCATTATGCTTAACCTTCATTCTCCATCCTGCTAGATAGGATCTCAGAGCCCTGTGCCATCCAAGATGGGGCAGCTAAAGATTAAATTCCAACTCTTGCATTTGGCTTATTCTTTTAGGATACACAATGTACCCATTTAAAAAAATCTAGAGAAGAACGATACTCTTCTCAACCCTGTTCTCTAGCTGGACCCAACGGCAAGTATGACTGCTATAAGACCAGAGTATGCACTTTTCACAGACTCTTTGGTTCTGCTCCCAGTTGGTTTTTGACACTGAAAGCGGCACATCAAGGCTCCTTCTCTAAAAGGGGGCTTTAGTCAATGTCTATGGCATGCAGTTTCAAGAAAGTGATCTCTTGTGTGTGCTGCTTAGGCTCTGTCCTGCTGTCCCAGAATCCAGTTTGCTTTTTGCCTGGGATGTGAGTGAGAGATGTATCAGCTTGGCACTCCTGCCATTACTTAGCTTAGTGGTTAAGAGTATAAGCTTCAAAATCAAGCTCAGAAATTAGATGGACTCTACTACTCACTGCCTGTGTGAACATGGGTAAATTTCTTAAATTCTCTGTGCCTGCTTTCTTGTCTGTAAAATGGAGCTAATTATACTACCAATTTTTAAATATGAAAGTATGTTAAATTAGAAAGTTGCACAGAGACAAATGAAGCTGCAATCAAAAAGATTCAGCAGGAGGATCACAGAAAATCCACAAGTACCCTATGAAAGAGTCAGCTTTAAATATCAGTCAGTCTCAGAGAGCATGAAGACAACACTGAGGAAGTAAGAATTGTCATAACCTCCTTACCTCTCCTCCTTACCCTCTACCCAATCCAACCAAGGAGGGATCCGAAAACAGACTAAGGAGAAATGGAGATAAAGGAGAATCACAGGAAAATCCAATTATATTTATCTCCCCTTAGTTAAGAGAGGAGGGGCCTTAACTTGCATTGAGGAATGAAGTGTTTATTATTATATCAAAATGCCATTCTAATAGAGACTGGTACCTTGAAGCAAAAAAAAACTTTACCTAAAATCCATCAGAAAAATTATGTGACTTCCTGAGTTTGCATTCAGTGACTGGAGTACCACCACCTCCATAGAAGGTGTAAATGGACTGTGAGGGTGAAAATACAGGGGGGTTCTGGTTTCTTCCCATGGGTCCTGCTTATTCTATACATGGAAGATCATTGTGAAGATTAAATTAATTGACACATATGAGTTGTTTAGGATAGCACAAGGCACCTGTGGGAGCTCAGAAAGCTGACCAATAAAGTCATCATCATCATCATCATCATTATCATAATCATCAATACCAGCTAAAACTTATCATAACAGATCATGTCTATTTTATGCATTACAAAGCCTAGTTTAAAAAATCCCTTACAACTTGCCACCTCATCAAAGTCCCTCTGGACAAAACCAAAGAAACAAAAACAAACAAACAAAAAACATTAGTATAAATTTTCCCTACCTTCCATTAAATTCAAAGATGTCTTTCTCTTTTCCTTTTAGTTCATATTCATGATTGAATCTTGGTTCTGCCACCTCTGAGTTGAGAGAGATTTTAATTGGGTGATTTTACCTCTTAGAACCTCAGATTTCTCTTCTGTAAAGTGAATGTGTTAACACCTACCTTTACAGGGGATGTGGGAATATTGGAGCTACTGCATTTTAAGTGTATGCTGCCTACTAAAATACTCGTGTTTCAATGTGCTAAAAGGACCAGGGAGACATGGCCCTCCTGAACCCATCTCCCATGCTCCTTCTGTCCTAGACACAGCGAAAGTTGAATCATGTCAATCTTCTACTCAACACTTTCTGATGTTTTTTTTGTTTGCTTTTTGTTTTGTTTTGTTTTGTTTTGTTTCACTCTAAGTAAAGGCCACAGTTCTTATAGTGATCTATGAGATACCACAGGATCTGCCTTTGGATCACATGATCTCCCATTATAATTACTCTATATATGGAAGTTCAACTCCCTTGCCCCCTCTCTTCATGGTACTAGCCAGGTAAACTTCAACCCTAGGGAAACCAGCTTTCTGTTTATTTCTTGACAGTACCTGAACAGTTAAACATGACTGAAGAAAAACACTCTGATGCTGACTGGAGCACAAACCTCAAATGGCTATTCCCAGCGTTCTTTATAGAGGACCCTTAGTCAATTTTCTTTCCCTTTGTCTAAATATCTCTTTTACATTTCCCATCTCTCCTCATACCATCAACATCTGACTCCTCATCACTCTCAGTTGGCAAAAATGAAGCTCCTTACCCTTCTCACCATCAAATCTACTAGCCTGTATGTATGTATTGATAAGCATTGCCAGGTTTTCCATTATAGCAGATGAATTGCTCATATTCTAAAACCCACCATTCTATGGGCTTCCGTCCACTCTCACTTTCTCAAGGACTTTGCCCCAGTAATTATTCCTCAATTTCCTCTGCATCACCTACATCAGTGCAAATGCATGCTGCACTTTCTCTGATATTAAACAAAAAGTCTCTGATACCATATCTCTATGTAGCTCTGAAATAGATCTTCATTGCTCCACAGGAAAAAAAAAAATCCTCACAAGAACTGTTTGTACAGTTTCCATCTTCTCATCTCCCATTCCTCCATGATTTTAATTTAATCAGGTTTTTGTCTCCAAAACCCCACAGAAAACACTTTCTTCAAGGTCACTAATACCTTCATATTGGCAAATGTAATAGTCAATGTTTTAAGGTGGTTTAATTTCTTTTTTTTCTTTTTCTTTTCTTTTTTTTTTTTTGAGAGACACGGTCTTGTGGTGTCACCCAGGCTGGAGTGCAGTGGCACCAACATGGCTCACTGGAGGGTGACTTGTACATGAAATTCAATGTGAATGTTTACAACACAGTGGCCTTGATATAATGTTATAGAAATTAATTTTAGGGTCAATATTATTCTATGTTTCATCTATTCTATATTTCATTCAATATCATTCTGTTGTTACATGTAACTAGGTGTGATTCATTTATTTCACTACTAAACAATATTTTTCTATATGAATATATCTGGTTTTTTTTAATAGAATGAATTTTTCTTGTTTTTCTCTTAAAGATATGTCTAAATCTCTAGTAACCATCTTTGTATGTGACTCCTGGTGTATATGTATAATATTTTCTCGTGGGTATATAGAAGGAATTTGAATCTGTTACTATTTGACGTGTGAATATTTACCCACACAGAGGAATGCTAAAATATTTTAAAGTGATTACCCACCACAATTTACAAGAGTCTTTTAACTCCACATTCTCCCCATCATTTCATGGCATCACACTTACCAGTTTGCAAATAGAATGGGTATGAAATGGTGTCTATGCACAGTCCAAATTTATGTTTCTCTAATCTCAAATAAAGTAGAACATTTCTCTACATGATTATTGGCCTATATTAGTTTGTTTTCACACTGCTATAAAGATACTACCTGAGACTGTGTAATTTATAAACAAAAGAGGTTTAATGAACTCAAAGTTCCACATGGCAGAGGGTGAAGGGTAAATAGGCACCTTCTTCACAAGATGGCAGGAGAGAGAGAGAACAAGTGAAAATTGCCACTTTTAAAACCATCAGATCTCCTGAGAACTCCTTCACTATCACAAGAACAGCATGGAGGAAGCCGCCCCATGATCCAGTCACCTCTCACCAGGTACCTCTTTAAAACGTGGGGATTACAATTCCAGATAAGATTTGGGTGGGGACACAGAGTCAAACAATATCATGATCAAACGCTATTTAATTTCTGTAAAACTCATGTTCACGTCTTTTGCCCAATTTTCTTTTTTTTAAATTCTTTTTTATTTCTACCTTTTTTTTTTTTTATACTTTAAGTTCTAGGGTACATGTGCACAACTTGGAAGTTTGTTGCATATGTATACCTGTGCCATGTTGGTTTGCTGCACCCATTAACTCATCATTTACATTAAGTATTTCTCCTAATGCTATCCCTCCCCCGTCCCCTACCCCATGACAGGCCCCGATATGCGATGTTCCCCACCCTGTGTTCAAGTGTTCTCATTGTTCAATTCCCACCTATGAGTGAGAATATGCAGTGTTTGGTTTTCTGTCATTGTGATAGTTTGCTCAGAATGATGGTTTCCAGCTTCATCCATGTCCCAGCAAAGGACAAGAATGCATCCTTTTTTATGGCTGTATAGTATTCCATGCCACATTTTCTTAATCCAGTCTATCACTGATGGACATTTGGGTTGGTTCCAAGTCTTTGCTATTGTGAATAGTGCTGCAATAAATATACGTGTGCATGTGTCTTTATAGTAGCAAATCCTTTGGGTATATACCCAGTAATGGGATGGCTGGGTCAAATGATACTTCTGGTTCTAGATCCTTGAGAAATTATCACACTGTCTTCCACAATAGTTGAACTAGTTTGTACTCCCATTGACAGTGTAAAACTGTTTCTGTTTCTCCACATCCTCTCCAGCATCTGCTGCTTTTATCCATTTTTCCAGTGAGCTGTTTTTTTCATTGACTTAAAGACTATATATTCTTCACTTAATGTTTTGTCAGTGATATGAATTTCAAATATATTACCCAGTTTGTAAATTATCTTTTAAGTAAAAAAGATAATCCTTAATATATTATGGTAAATTATTCAAAATTTAGAAAAACAGACAAAAATATAAGCAACATAACCTTTCAATATTATTCAAGTGAAAGACCACCCAATGATTATCTCAGAAAATATATGTAGTTAAATCCAACAAAGTCATAGATTTTGAGAAATTTCATGTTAATTTATAGATGCTGTTCTTTCAGAGATAAAAATAATTTCAACCTGGTGAAAGTGATAATTATAAAAGTTATAAGTTAGTGCCCTGTTGGACATTAACCAGTTATGTATCTAATTTTTCAATTATCCTAAAACATTTTTACTAACTTTTGCATTATATTAGGTTCAATCAGAGAAGAAGACCCAGTAGGAGATTATACATATCTATTTGAATGTACTATATGTTACAAATTTATATTTTTATAAGCACCTATATATTTATAATGCTTATAAGGAATCATCTTATACAATTCTAGAGGATAGCTAAGGAAGCTTAAAGTCTGTAAGAGAGCACACAGGAAAAAAAAATCATAAGTAGGAATTACTTTCAAAGTGTTGGGTTGAAGGAAGTTTGTTTTCCACAGGTGGCAGCTGGAAAAGAAGGACCCCAGGAAAAGGACAGTAATTTCAGACCCAGGAGCTCTTTGAATCTGTGATCTTAGGGAAGGTCTCCGTCCTCTTCCAAAGTTCTTCAAACTGATTGTCGTTCCCAGTCAAGATAATTTGTCTCTTAATTAACTTAATGTCAATTGACATAAAGCGCTTTAATTACATTTGCAAAATTTATTTACAAAAATACCTAAATTAGTGTTTGGTTGAATAACTGGGAGAAATGTTTGCTATAAAACACTCACTGCCTTCCTCTGTCCTTCAACTCCCTCAAAGGAATATCCCTAGGGACCCACGTTAACAAGACACATACTATAAAAGGAATCCTGGGGACTGGAGTTTAGCCTACTCAAACTGACACTTCAAAAAACCATCATATAGATGATACAGATGTAGATAGATATGCAGATATAATAAACACAAACATGCATGCAGACGTGTGACACCTAGACATATATATATCTAGACATACATACAAACATTTGGCTAGTTTCTTAAATGTTCTTTTGATTGCTTTTAAGTTTAAGATGCTTTTCTCATTACTTAATAAGTTAAACAAAATGTTTACATTGTACTTATTTTATATTTGCATAAAAGTCATGATTAGGCCCTATCAAAACTGATTCTTCACTGATTTTTAGAGCTGTCACTGAGTTGTCCATGTAGATTCACCTGAGACAGCCAAGTAAACTCTCTTGCCAAAGAAATGTATATATACTCTGACCTGGTGGGTATTTTTTTAATTCCCATATTTAACTCCAACCAGTAAAAGAATTTTAACTTTGTCTTTCTAGTTTTGCTTTTAAGTGTGATTTTGTGTTTTATTTACATTTTGGATTCACATAGGCTATACATTATTTCCCATTTGTAGCAATAATTAAGGATTTGGTTTTACAGAAGACCATTTGGTGATATCTGTTAGATGGATGATTGAAATCCTATTCCTTAGAGGGATCTATGACAGAGAATCTAGTTAGCATTTGGTTTATGTGTACATCAATTTATGATCTCAAATCCATTAAAAATGTATGTTCACTGGGAACAACAGTCTTTGAGACACAGACTGGAGAATTTTTGCGAGTCTATGTTTCTTTTTGATTTATGGCCAAAATTATAGAACTAAAGATATAAAGTATTTTTTGTAATTTAAAAAAGCCTTTATATCTCATTGTGTGAACATAAAATCTTTTTCTATATCTGGAAGGTATTAATAAATGGATTATTTATAATATCTCTTAAATTAAAGGAGATCTTTTGAAATTGCCTCATACAGTTAAATAAGTACTTATTATGTCTATATATAAATTGAACATAGTCAAAATTCATAGAAAATACAGCAACTTGTTTATTACTTTAAGTGTTGTATTAGGTTCTCAAGAAAAACGGAACCAATAGGATATATATAGAGACATATATAAGAGGAAATTTATTATGGGAATTGGCTCACATGATTATGGAGAAAAAGAAGTTCTACCATCTGCCATCTGCAAGCTGAAGACAGAAGAAGCTGGTGGTGTAATTCAGACTAACTTTGAAGTCCTGAAAGCTAGGGGAGCCAATGATGCAATTACCAGTCCAAGACCAAAGGCCCGAGAACCGGGTGGGAAATACTGGTGTATGTTCTGGAGTCTCAAGTCCTGAAAATCAGGAACTCTGGAGTATGAGGGCATAAGAAGATGAATGGTCCAACTTCAGAAGAAAGAAAGAGGATTCGCCCTTCCTCCCTGTTTTTGTTCTATTTGGGCCTTCAATTGATTAGATAATGCAGGCTCACATTGGTAAAGGTGGATATTCTTTATTCAGTTTACCAATGCAAGTGCTAATCTCTTCCAGAAACACACTCACAGACACACTCAAAGATGTTTTACTAGATATCTGAGTATCCCTTAACCCAGTCAAGTTGACAAATACAATTAACACAAGTGTGTAAGATTTTGGAAAACAAAATATTTCTTATAGAACGCTAACTTAGAAACATTTAAACATTCAAGTCCACAAAATTAAGACAAGTCTTCGGACAAATCAGGCATCTTTAATAATTATAGGCTAAGAAACTAAAAAAAAAAACTATATATTTTTTGTCTGATTTATCAGCATTAAGTATAATACAACATTACATTTTACTTTTATAAAATCATAAGCTTGTTTTCTCATGAAGAAACTAGTTAATCTAAACTTTTAAATTTTTATTTCATTATTATTATTATTATACTTTAAGTTCTAGGGTACATGTGCACAACGTGAAGTTTTGTTACATATGTATACATGTGCCATGTTGGTGTGCTGCACCCATCAACTCATCATTTACATTAGGTATATCTCCTGATGCTATCCCTCTCCCCTCCCCCAACTCCAAGACAGGTCCCGGTGTGTGATGTTCCCCTTCCTGTGTCCAAATGTTCTCATTGTTCAATTCTCACCTATGAGTGAGAACATGCGGTGTTTGTTTTTTTGTCCTTGCGATAGTTTGCTGAGAATGGTTTTGAGCCACATCCATGTCCCTACAAAAGACATGAACTCATCCTTTTTTATGGCTGCATAGTATTCCATGGTATATATGTGTCACATTTTCCTAATCCAGTCTATCATTGATGGATATTTGGGTTGGTGCCAAGTCTTTGCTATTGTGAACGGTGCTGCAATAAACATATGTGTGCACGTGTCTTTATAGCAGCATGATTTATAATCCTTTGGGTATATACCCAATAATGGGATGGCTGAGTCAAATGGGATTTCTAGTTCTAGATCCTTGAGGAAT
>NW_012098322.1:73266-74811 GCF_000951045.1 Mandrillus leucophaeus | reverse complement strand
ATTCTTCCTATCCATGAGTATGAAATGCTCTTCCATTTGTTTGTGTCCTCTTTTATGTTTTGAGCAGCGTTTTGTAGTTTTCCTTGAAGAGGTCCTTCACATCCCCTGTAAGCTGGATTCCTAGCTATTTTATTCTCTTTGAAGCAATTGTGAATGGGAGTTCACTCATGATTTCACTCTCTGTGTATCTGTTATTGGTGTATAAAAATGATTGTGATTTTTGTACATTGATTTTGTATCCTGAGACTTTGCTGAAGTTGCTTATCAGCTTGAGATTGTGGGCTGAGACGATGGGGTTTTCTAAATATACAATCATGTCATCTACAAACAGGGACAATTTTACTTCCTCTTTTCCTAATTGAATACCCTTTATTTCTTTCTCCTGCCTGATTGCCCTGGCCAGAAGTTCCAACACTATGTTGAATAGGAGTGGTGAGAGAGGGCATCCATATCTTGTACCGGTTTTCTGGAAAGGAAGAACCAGTACCAGCCACTGCAAAAATATGCCAAATTGTAAAGACCATTGATGCTAGGAAGAAACTGCATCAACTAACAAGCAAAATAACCAGCGAACATCATAATGACAGGACCAAATTCACACATAACAATATTAACCCTAAATGTAAATGGGCTAAAAGATCCAATTAAAAGACACAGAATGGCAAATTGGATACAGAGTCAAGACTGATCATTGTGCTGTATTCAGGAGACCCATATCACATGCAGAGACACACATAGGCTCAAAATAAAGGGATGGAGGAAGATCTACCAAGCAAATGGAAAACAAAAAAAAGACACGGGTTGCAATACTAGTCTCTAATAAAACAGACTTTAAACCAACAAAGATCAAAAGAGACAAAGAAGGCCATTACATAATGGTAAAGGGATCAATTCTACAAGAAGAGCTAACTATCCTAAATATGTATGTACCCAATACAGGAGCACCCAGATTCATAAAGCAAGTCCTTAGAGACCTATAAAGAGACTTAGACTCCCACACAATTATAACGGGAGACTTTAACTCCCCACTGTCAACATTAGACAGATCCACAAGACAAAGTTAAAAAGGATATCCAGGAATTGAACTTAGCTCTGCACCAAGCGGACCTAATAGACATTTACAGAACTCTCCACCCCAAATCAACAGAATATACATTCCTCTCAGCACCACATCGCACTTATTCCAAAATTGACCACATAGTTGGAAGTAAAGCACTCCTCAGCAAATGTAAAAGAACAGAAATTATAACAAACTGTCTCTCAGACCACAGTGCAATCAAACTGGAACTCAGGACTAAGAAACTCAATCAAAACCGCTCAACTACACAGAAATTGAGCAACCTGCTCCTGAATGACTACTGAGTACATAATGAAATGAAGGCAGAAATAAAGATGTGAGAACAAAGATACAACATACCAGAATCTCTGGGACACATTTAAAGCAGTGTGTAGGGGGAAATTTATAGCACTAAATGCCCACAAGAGAAAGCAGGAAAGATCTAAAATTGACACCCTAGCATCACAATTAAAAGAACTAGAGAAGCA
>NW_012098322.1:67517-73116 GCF_000951045.1 Mandrillus leucophaeus | reverse complement strand
AAGAGCAGGTTGTTTGAAATGATCAACAAAATTGATAGACCGCTAGCAAGACTAATAAAGAAGAAAAGAGAGAAGAATCAAATAGACGCAATAAAAAATGATAAAGGGGATATCACCACCAATCCCACAGAGATACAAACTACCATCAGAGAATACTATAAACACCTCTATGCAAATAAACTAAAAAATCTGGAAGAAATTGATAAATTCCAGAACACATACACCCTCCCAAGACTAAACCAGGAAGAAGTTGAATCCCTGAATAGACCAATAATAGGCTCTGACATTGAGGCAATAATTAATAGCCTACCAACGAAAAAAAGTCCAGAACTAGATGGATTCACAGCCGAATTCTATCAGAGGTACAAGGAGGAGCTGGTCCCATTCCTTCTGAAATTATTCCAATCAATAGAAAAAGAGAGAATCTTCCCTAACTCATTTTATGAGGCCAATATCATCCTGATACCAAAGCCTGGCAGAGACACAACATAAAAAGAGAATTTTAGACCAATATCCCTGATGAACATCAATGCAAAAATCCTCAATAAAATACTGGCAAACCAAATCCAGCAGCACATCAAAAAGCTTATCCACCCTGATCAAGTGGGCTTCATCCCTGGGATGCAAGCCTGGTTCAACATACACAAATCAATAAACGCAATCCAGCATATAAACAGAACCAAAGACAAAAACTACATGATAATCTCAATAGGTGCAGAAAAGGCCTTTGACAAAATTCAACAGCCCTTTATGCTAAAAACTCTCAATAAATTAGGTATTGATGGGATGTATCTCAAAATAATAAGAGCTATTTATGGCACACACACAGCCAATATCATACTGAATGGTTAATATAAACTTTCTAAGTTCCTTTATGGATTAAAGAAAATAATATGACTGCTACATAATGTTCAAGATTATAGAAATGTGACTTTAGATTCAACTAAATTAAATCATATTTATAAAAAATGTTTTTATAAGGGTAATTATGTTTTGTGTCAATGCAAACATGATTTCTAAAATCCTTAACTTAAAATTTTGAATTAACATCAAGTCAAGTTAAATGATAAATAAGTTTTGGATATCTGGATAATTTCTAAGTAATGCAGAGCAGTGAAACCATGCTGACTAAGCATAATTCCAATTTGTATAATACATCTTTGCTTATTCTGCTTATATGTTATAGAGTAGTTGTATCTTGGGCTTACATTAAGAAAAAAATTATTTTTGCTATTTTAAGAAGGTATAAAATATGGTTACCCATAGGAAATTTTGGTATAAGTATCAAGAGTTTTGCTAACTGCAAAAATGCTTCTCCATGAGACTGTTTTCTCATCTCCTAGTTTTCTCTATCAAACAGAAAGCATTATTTTGGTTAAAAGTTACATTAATGTAGGTGGTTATGACTATACTAGGAACCACAGTGAGAAGAAATACAACTCCGTATACAACGTGATGTGATGACATTTTCTTTTTCAAGGAAAAAAGAGAGTAGTAATAGTGTCGGACTAAACTGTCAGTCTGTTTCATATGAAAGAACATACTGAAAGACAAAGCTTTAGAAATATTTAGAAACTTCCAGAGACTTCACAAACTTTAGAAAGTTTGAGAACAGGAGACTCTATGGCTCTTAGTTTGTATTCGCTGAGTCTGAAAAAATGCTATAAAAGATATTAAAAATTCAGCAAAATCCTTTCCATATTAAGGGTTCATTTGTAAGATAATTTTTCAGGGGAACTCATAAACCTGAAATGTCAAATAATATAATCATGTAAAACTAGAATCTGACTTTCTCTTTGTTAAAAGAATAAATTGGTTTTGCAAGCTTTAATGAGGGATAGTAAAAGGTTATTTTTATTTTTCAACTTTCTATGTAATCAGGTCAGAGAGCAGAGATTTCATATTTCACCAGAATAAACTTTACTGCTTTTTTGTTGACTTTCTCATGGTTAATTGAAAACAAACAGTTCCTTACCTACATAAGAGCTAACATTCTGTACAATTGTGTTTTCTTCTTCTGTGTTTAATTTTAAAATTTACTGAACTATAATATTGTTACTCTGGCATTTGTAAACTTGACCTAATGAAGTGACAAAATCCACTCTGACAACTCTTTATAGTTTGCCTCTCCAGGGTTGAATCGAAGGAAAATGAAACTTTAGGATACCTTTCACACCTCAAACCATTTTTCAGATTTACCACAGCAGTCACAGGAAAAAATCACAATGATTTGCCATAAAAAGAGTGATGCTAGGAATATTAGAATTCTTTCTCATGTTTCTTAATTAGCTTCAAACTATTGTATAAACTGCGTAGGAAAATTTTAAAATAAAAGACACACTCAGACTTCCCTAGGTTAAGTTTCTACACTCCATAGGAAAGCCTTGGAGACTTGTAGTGATTTGTTAAACTCTTGTTATCCATAGAAATGTCCTCACCCTCAGGAGATCTATTGATCAAACTACGATGAAATAGTTATATATTGTACCCACATAGAAATTTTACTCTCTTCAATTACCCTGTTACTGACAACAGTAATAAATTAACTATATTTCAGTCTCATTATAAAATATATAAAATACAGCTGCTTTCATCCGATGTTTGCCTCAAGGATCTGCTAAAAGCTATTGGCTAGAATTGTGTCTCAAGGCTTATGAAAAGGATTATACTAGCTACTATGAATTATTGATGATTCAAAAAATAGACTCTTGGGTAAAAGCTTACAAGCCGACAACGCTTAAATAATTTTCAGACAAAAATGAGTGGATTGAATAAAAGTTTTCTGGATTCTTTTTAGTCTATAGCAGATCAAAACCATGAATGCATATTGTTGATTCAAAATACAGAATAAAAAAAGTTAATTGCATATGGCTAAATAAATGGATACGAAAAGTTTTATTGTGTGTATTTATTTTGAATAGTGTCAATTTTGTATTTTTTAATGAACAGCTTTATGGAAGATATAGTTCACATATAATAAACTATGTATGTTTAAGTTGCACAATTTAATAAGTTTTGACATATACACCCTGTATAAGTATGTCATCACAATCAAGATTATGAACACATCCATAACCTCCACAAGTTTCCCTGTAGACCTTTTCAATTCCCCCTTTGGCCCAACTCTAATGTGCCCCTGTCCCTAGGCGACCACCGATCAGCTTTTTGTCAAAAAAATTAAGTTGTATTTTCTAGAATTTCATAAAATTAAAATCAAACTTTATGTACTCTTTTTTCATATGGCTTCTTTCATTTAGCATAATTTTTTGAGATCCATCCATGCTATTACGTGTATCAATAATGAGTTTCTTATTATTGCTGAGTAGCATTCTATTTCAGGGTTATACTACATTTTGTTTCTCCATTCAACTATTGATAGACATTTGGATTGTTTACAATGTTTGGCTATTACAAATAAAGCTAGTACAAACATTTATGTACTAGTCATTGTATGAACCTATGCCTTTATTATCTTGGGCAAATACCTATGGGTGGAATGACTGGATCATATAGCAGGTGTATACTGCATTTTTAAAGAAACTTCAAAAACATTTTTTGAAGTGGTCATGCCATTTTATATTCCCACCAGCTGTATAGGAGAGGTACAGTTTTTCCATACCCTTGACAAAACATGGCATTGTCAATCATTTAGATTATAGATATTTCAGTAGGTATTTAGTGGGATCTCATTGTGGTTTTAATTTGCATTTCCCTAATGAATTATTAGCAATTGGGGCAAGTTTTTATGTACTTACTTGCTATCCCTATGTCTTTTTTGAATTGTTTATTCAAATCTTTTGTCCATTTTTTATTTGGATTTTTTTATTATTGGGTCTTAAAATTCCTACAGATATTATGGATACAAGTTATTCATTAGATGTATGCTTTAGAAATACTTTCTTCAAATCTGGAGCTTATCTTGTCATTCTCTTAACATTGATTTTGAAAATAAAGTGTTTCATTTAAAAGTTAAATTTATTGTTTTTATCTTTTACACATTATGCAATTAGTATCATATATAAGAAATTTTTGTCTAACCCAAAGTCACATAAATTTTCTCCTGTTTTCTTTTAGACTCTTTAAGGTTTTACATTCAGGTCTGTGATTAATTTTGAACAAATTTTATATTGTGCGTGATGAATCAAATATTATTTTTTGCACATGGATATTGAATTGTTCTAGCACCATGTATTAAAGACTGACCTTTTCCATTGAACTGTCTTTGCATTTTTATATATAATATTTTGTCCATATATTTTTAACAAATATGGGCTCTGTTTCTGAACTGTCTATGCTGTTATACTGACATCTGCCTTCATGTCAAATAACTATAATGTCATGATTATCTTATAATGAATATTGAATCAGGTATTGTATGTCCTTCCACTTTATCTTTTCAAAGTTGTTGTTATTCTTGCTTCCTTGCCTTCCCATATGAAGTTTAGAATCAGCTAGTCAGTTTGTACAAAAACCAAACCAAACCAAAACAAAAAAGTTCCCAGGATTTAGAATGGGACTTCGTTGAATCTGTGGATCCTTTTGGAAAGAACTGAGCCTTTAACTATATTGAGCCTTCAAACGCAAAACAGCCACTAATACCACCATTTATTTAAGTCCTCTTTAATGTCCCCCAGTGATGTTTGATAGTACAGGACATGGATGTGTAGAGTGTACAGGCCATGCTTGTCTTTTGTCAGATTTATCCCAATTTTATATTGTTCAATGTTTTGAAATTGTCTTGTTTTAAAAAAATTTCTGCTTTCAGTAGTTCATTGCTAGAAATGCAATGCATAAAATGGAGAAATACAATTGCTTATTTTAGTGTGCTGCACTTTAAACTTACTTTTTAGATTTGGTAGCTTTCCTGTAGATTCCATTAGATTTTCTACATAAGTGATTCTTCATCTGTGAAAAATGCAGTTTAACTTCTTCCTTTCAAATCTAGATGCCTTTTATTTCTGTCGCACTTTATTATATTTGTTCCAAAATAATGTCGAGTAAAAGTGGCGAGAGTAGACTTTGTTTGCTTCATGATCTCAAGGGTAAAATATTCATTCTTTCACTGTTAAATATAATATTAGCTGCAGGTTTTCCACAAACCTCTTTTTATCACGTTTAGGATATTGTATTTACTTAAACAGTTCTATCAGTCTTATACATAAGTCATATCTGACATTGATGGGCAGCATATGGGCATGGAACATCCACCTCTTAACTTGTTTGTTTCCTAGTTTACTGACAGTTTTTTATGAGTCTTTATCATTTGGACTTAATCCAGTGTTTTTCTCTATCTGTTAAAACAATCATATTTTTTCCTCTTTTTTAAACTTTATTGGTGAATTACATTGCTTGTACAAAATGTTAACCAACTTGGCCGGGCGCGGTGGCTCACGCCTGTATTCCCAGCATTTTGGGAGGCCGAGGCAGGCGGAGCACGAGGTCAGGAGACCGAGACCATCCTGGCTAACACGGTGAAATCGCATCTCTACTAAAAATACAAAAAAAATTAGCCGGGCATGGTGGCGGGAGCCTGCAATCCCAGCTACTCGGGAGGCTGAGGCAGGAGAATGGCGTGAACCCGGGAGGCAGAGCTTGCAGT
>NW_012098322.1:64663-65902 GCF_000951045.1 Mandrillus leucophaeus | reverse complement strand
ATACCAGTTAGAATGGCAATTATTAAAAAGTCAGGAAACAACAGGTACTGTACTTATTTCTTAACAGAGTTATATATGCATGCACATGTAATATGTAATTCTTATATATTTAATACTTGTTATATAAGAAATTAAAAGAATGAAGTTATGTAAAAAATTAAATGCTAGGTCTATTCTCAGCCAACATCCCCTTCAATTGCACTCCACAAGCATATGTCCCAATATTGGGAACATCTTGCCATGTGGAAGATAAATCTAGCGTTTAAAAATACCCAATTTTATAAAGCATGGCCCCTACATACCACACAGCTTCTTCCTTTGGTGCTCAACTGATGAATCAGTAATTGATTCTCCTCTAAGTTGCAGTTGCAATTATAATCCAGTTGCAGTTATAACCCAGTTGCAGTTACAATCTAGTGACAATTTCTAAGAACTTATCCATGATGCTAGTGAGGACTTACTGTACTCCTAGAGCCACCTATCCCTCTCGAGGATTCTTTTGACAGTCCTGTTGGAGAATCAATTACTGATTCATTAGTTGAGTGGTGACTCAGACTGGTCACCTTTATTTTTCTGAGATCCTATGGACATCACTGACAAGGTTCCCATACAAGCTTCTTTCCAAGTATTACCCAAATGTCCCCCATGCTCCCACAGAGCCACTTAAAGACAATTGTTTAGTCTCTTCAGACTGTGTTTTTGCCTTTAAGTATACCTTATAATTGTTCTGTTGAAAGGCGGACAGGATGTACTGGGTAAAAGGAGCTATAGGGAATAGGCCTTTAGTGATGTAGTGATAAGATGTGGGTAGGCAAGCATTCTATATCCCTATGATTAGGTCTCAGTCTTTTGGTGAGTCTGCATCGCTGGACCGTGAATTTTGCAGGTATTTGTCAGCATTCCCCCTCTTCGTTAGGTAGAATAGAGTGGCTGGAAGGGGCTGACTTTGTGAGTTTTCCTTTCCCCACGTAAATTAGGCTCTGATATAGCCCCAGTAGGCTAGGCTCTGGTAAAATAGTTTATCTTAGGGCAGGCCTTGTTAAGAACAGAATCCTTTGATACATTTCAGAATTATTTCTTTCTTTTTGGAATGTTTTGCTGTTTTTGTTTTGTTTTGTTATTTTGTGTGTGTGTGTGTGTGTTTTTTTCCTGTTCCACTGGAAGTATTAGGGGATATTTTCTGATATTCACTTTCAGACCTAGTAGAGCTCCTGGGGACAGAATTCACAAAATTATGGG
>NW_012098322.1:58332-59718 GCF_000951045.1 Mandrillus leucophaeus | reverse complement strand
TATATATATATATATACACACACACACACCAATTTGAGTTCTTAGGATCAGCCTCACTTGGTTATGATATTTTGTCCTTCTAATTCAATTTTGTATTTGAGTTGAAGTTTGTTTATAATTTAGTGTAACTATGGGGGATATTGACCTGCAGATTTATGTTTCTATAATGCCTTTGTCTGGTTTTGCATTGCGATAATTTTGGCCTCATAAAATGAGTTAGAAAGTATTCTCTTTTCCATTTTATGGAGGATGTTTTGCAGAATAGTTATTACTTCTTCCTTAAGTAGTTTATAGAATTCATTTAGGACAGTTTCAATTATAAACTCAATTTCCTTAATAGATATAGAGTCATTCAAGTTATATATTTCTTCTGGAAAGGGATTTGTTAATTTTATCATTCATGAAATTTGTTCATTTCATGTTTTCAGATTTATCGTTATAAAATTATTAATAATTTGCTTCTGTTATCATTTTTTTATTCACCAACTGTTATTTGCAAAAAACAAAGCACATTTCAAGAGCTGAAATAAGAAACTTGCTATTTATATGTTAAAATGACCAACAAGCATGCTTAAAGGAAAAAAATATTTTTAGAAATTCAATTTAAAAATGTTTCCCTCTGATAGCAGTACAGTAAATTCTCACTTAACATCATGGATAGGCTCTTAGCAACTGCAACTATAAGTGAAACAATGTATAATTAAACCATTTTTTTGTTCTCATCAACAACAAAATCAGATTGAAAGAAGCAGCATTATTTGACAACCTATTATAGGTCATTTTGCTTAAAGTCACAGTTTCCAAGAACCTATTGACAATGTTAAGTAAGGATTTACTGTACTTATTTCTTTTTTTTTTTTTCAGGAATTTTTTTTATTATACTTTATATTCTAGGGTGCATGTACACAGCGTGCAGGTTTGTTACATATGTATACATGTGCCATGTAGGTGTGTTGCACCCATTAACTCATCATTTACATTAGGTGTATCTCCTAATGCTATCCCTCCCCCCTCCCCCCACCCCATAACAGGCCCTGGTGTGTGATGTTCCCCTTCCTGTGTCCAAGTGTTCTCACTGTTCAGTTCCCACCTATGAGTGAGAACATGCGGTGTTTGGTTTTCTGTTCTTGCGATAGTCTGCTAAGAATGACGGTTTCCAGCTGCATCCATGTCCCTACAAAGGACACGAACTCATTCTTTTTTATGGCTGCATAAGGATGTGGAGAAATAGGAACACTTTTACACTGTTGGTGGGACTGCAAACTAGTTCAACCATTGTGGAAGACTGTGGTGATTCCTCAAGGATCTAGAACTAGAAATACCATTTGACCCAGCCATCCCATTACTGGGTATATACCCAAAGGATTATAAATCATGCTGCTATAA
>NW_012098322.1:45771-57287 GCF_000951045.1 Mandrillus leucophaeus | reverse complement strand
TAGGGCAGGCCTTGTTAAGAACAGAATCCTTTGATACATTTCAGAATTATTTCTTTCTTTTTGGAATGTTTTGCTGTTTTTGTTTTGTTTTGTTATTTTGTGTGTGTGTGTGTGTGTTTTTTTCCTGTTCCACTGGAAGTATTAGGGGATATTTTCTGATATTCACTTTCAGACCTAGTAGAGCTCCTGGGGACAGAATTCACAAAATTATGGGGATGACTAAGCACTTATTTCAGCTCTCAGTACAACTGGTCTCCCTGGACATTTTAAATCACAGAGTTGTTCACGCTGAGCCTCCAGCAATTTGTCAATTAAAGTTTGGGTCTTCCTACTCCAGCACTGACTCCCTCAGAGTCTTGTGCTTGTGGGTTTCTGCTCACATAACTGGAGACTGCCTGTATCAGCCTGTTTCTTTCCAATATGGGAGGCAATGGTTTGTCGTGTGACCTCAAATCTCTGACAAATCTAAGCAGAGTTACTGATTTTTCAGTTTGTTCAGCTTTTTACTTGTTTTGGGGATGGAATGACAACTTCCAAGCTTCTCACTTGCCAAACCAAAACCTGGAAGCCTTTATTGTAATTTTAATATCTGTATTATCTGTAGTAATGTCACCTCTCTTATTTTTGATACCGACATGTTTGGTCTTACCTCTTTTCTTCCTGATCAGACTGACTAGAATTTATCAATTTTAAAAATTTTCTTAGAGAACTAGCTTTTGTTTTTATTTTCTCTACTTTTTATGTTTCATTGATTTCTACTCTGGAATTTATTATCTCCATTTGCCCGATTACTCTGGGTTTAGTTTGCTCTTCTAAGCTTTTAAACACCACTTAGTCAAATGCTTATTCTATATTTGTGTAAGTCTGATCCAATAGCTCTACGTCCATGTTAGTGTTCTTTAGTTTTTTAACCAACTCAGAAGTAACACGAATGCAAAATAATTCCCAGGTGAAGTCCTTGTTTTCTCAATTTGGAAATATTGCCCTTCCATGAGTACAGTTAAACCTTAGACTAATTTCTTCCCAATTGAAGTGAGGGTGAAACAAGATATTAAACATTTTCTAATAGATTTTACTATCTCTTCTGCTCTAAAAGTACTCACTAATGAAAAATTCATTCCTCTGTTGACATTTTATTATAAGTTCTTAACTGAATACTCATTTCAGCCAACCTGAATCTCTGGTTTCCTTAATACGCTTATATTAATAAACTAGAAAGTTGGAAAATAATTTCAAAAATACCCACTTAATTTCATACAACAAAGCAAAAATGGTTACATAATTCTATAGAACCAAAACCCTGAAATCACAGAACTTTTAACCATAAAAACTCAAAAAATCTATCTTTTTCTCAAAAAATTACATAATAATGAGTAGGTTAAGACCAAAAAGTGAATTCCTCTATGGTCCAAAAAGAGTATCTGTGGAGAGCAGGTACTCTAGAGCAGAGTGTCCCTGCTCCTGGGCCACAGACCAGTACCTGTCTCTGGCCTGTTAAGAACCAGGCTTCACAGGGAGGTGAGTGGCAAGCAGAGAGCAAAGCTGAGCTCTGCCTCCTGTCAGATCAGCAGTGGCATTAGATTCTCATAAGAGCTGCAATCCTATTGTGAACGGCACATGCGAGAGATTTAGGTTACATACTCCTTATGAGAATCTAATGATAAATTAATGCACTTGGATCATCCTGAAACCACCTGTGCCCCCTGCCCCATGTCCATGGAATAATTGTTTTCCACAGAACCAGTCCTTGATGCCAGAAAGGTTGGGGACCGCTGTTCTAGAGAACTATTTTCTTCCACACATATTTGTATTTATTTCAATATTCTTTCCAGATGATTTTGTTTCATCATACAGGCCACTAGGTTCTAAAATTATTAGTGAGTTTACAACTTATTACTTGTGTATTTCTTCTGCCTACCCACTCCTTCTTCTTTTCTCCAAGAGCTCCATAAATGTAGACTGTAGTGCTTAGTTTCCAGTGACAGCTTCCAAGAGTTATTCCCCATCCTGTATGTGCATGCCACTCTTGACGTCAAGTAGTACAGCTGGTTTCTCCTTTTTTTTGACTCTGGTCTGCCTTAAAACTTGCTTTGGCAAGTTGAATACAGTGGAAACGATGTTTTGGGACTTTCAAGTCTAAGCCTTTAGATAGCTGAAATTTCCCATTTTCCACTTTTTGGAACCCAACTGACAACTGCAAGGAGCCCAAGTCACAGGGTAATGCCATGAGGAGAACCAAAGTGTTCCTGTTGAAAGATTCCACTGAGCACCCAGCCAACTGCAAGCCAAGTAAGGAGCCATCTTTAAGCTTATAACTCATTTGCTTCCCCAGATGACTTGAAGTAGAGGAACCATCCAGCAGAGTTCAGTCAACCCACAGACTTGAAAGAGATTAGAAAGTGGTTGTTGTTTTAAGTCATTTGAATGATTAGAATTATTATACGATAGCAGAAAGCTAAAGTACAGGATGACAGAATATATGGTTTTAAATTTTCTTATTATTAGGGGGGCTTGAAATAAACATTCTAAAAATTCTGCTTCCTCCCTCACAAATAAGTTAAGCAGAAAAGCTATATTGATATTTTTGAGAGGTCAAACATAGGAGATTCTTTATGAACAGGTTAATATTTTCCATGACTATGTGTACATTGCCAGGATTGTAGGACATAACATGAAAGAAAAGATAGAAGTAAAAGGCCGTAAAATTAAGATTACAACATTTGGCTGCCGTGAAGGTAGTTTTGTTGCCTAGGAAAGTACATAATATATTTACATGTATATAATAACAAAATACTTTTAGGGCTATTACTGTCTTTTCTAATATAATTAGCACACTTATTGAATCAAAAGTAATATGACAAAATTCAGAACTATTTTATTTATTTTAGTCAAGGAATAATGAGAAGGGGAAAACCCTAAAATGTTAGAAAGACCTGACTTTTCACAAGAAAAATTACATTCAAAAAATGTCTTATTCATAACTTATTACAATAGTTACTTATAATTTGCTAAATTATTAGAAGAATATGAGAAAGAACTGATGCTATGCAGAACATGGAATATTTTGGAAAACATCAGGAAATAATAAAATAGCCCAACATAAACTAATTAGAACTGAAAACGTCCATCTAATCATGATATACTGTGCATGACAATATAAAATGAAATGACTTAAAATTCCATTGTGACTTTTATGAGACTGGGAGATCAATATTAAGTTAATAAGAGGTCCCCAGAAATGAAACAGGGTCAAACTTGCTTTAGAATCATTTCCTTTAGACTTGCTGTATACATTGTACTTACTTTAGTAAATAATTTGCAGCCTCATATGTAAGTTATTTCTGACATAGACTAGCAGGATGTGGTCATGAAACATCCAATTCTAAAATCTTTTGGCTTATAGTTCTGGTGGAGAGGTAAGTGAAGTTTACCAAAGCCATGAATTGTCATTAAGCTAAAGGAGACGTGAATCTGAACAAGGAAAGCAGACTCACAGTAATCATAGTGGAGTGTTTTATGGCATGGATGAGATATAAGGGAAAAAACAAACAGCCTGCCCATCCATTTGGACACTACTACATTCAGAAAAAATTATCAGAGAGCTTGTGAGAAAATTTGGCAGGGCTGTGCAACGTGCCTCCAAACCACTGTTCAGCATAAATCTAAAGTATCTAAAATAAAAAAGTGTCTGTGTTTAGCTCTGCCAACCAAAACTTTGTAAATGTACATGCATTTTGACCTACATATCCTATTTCAAGGATTAAAACCAAGGTTATACAGGCAAAATCTTTTTGGGATGTCTGCATAAAGATATTTATTGCAATACTTTTTGTAATAATATTTTTAAAAGACATAAAGCGGTGTCCATCAGTAAGAAACCTTAAAAATAAATTGTACTATATACATAAAATGGAATAAAATTAGTCATAAAAATAATGAGGTTGAGGTTGAGTTGTATGTATTTATATGGAAATATATCTAAGACCTTAATTTTAGGAGGAAAAGTAAAATCCTGGAACATGGAGTATGATCTTTTGCAGGGAGGGGGGAATGTGAAAGAATATATAAATAGATGCATATATTTGGGCACACACATTGATTTTCTAAGAGGAAACTGACTCTTAAATTTCTAATGGTAGTTACCTTTGGGAAGTAGGACTAGGTGGAGTAGAGAAGGTATCACTTTCATTTTATACTTGCATATATTGGTCCAATATTTTGAACTTTAACTTGTATTAATTTTTTAATTAATAAAAGCTGATACTAACCAGGTTCGTTGTGCCCATATGAAGAAAGCAATCACTGTGGTGGTTGGTTTTGCAAAAGAGAAAAGGTTAGTCACAAGCAAGGAGGAGGAAGAAAAGCTCTCAAACCTACCTCCCTGAAGATAGGGCTTAAGAATATGTACGGGTTAGAGAAGCTGAGTGGTCTAAGGTGTGGAGAAAGGTGTTTGGCAGTAGGAAAAAGCAATCAGTAGTCTGTGCAAGCCTAATGGGGGAATTTACCTCTTAACAAAACACGTGTTCAGAAAATGGTGGCCTTAGCATGATGTGAGGATGAAGTTTCTGGCTGTCCGATATTGAAAGGTCAATTCTCGGGCATTTCTTCCAGCCCAGTTGAAAGGTCGGTGGTCTCAGCTGGATTAAACTGAACAGGAGGTGCCACAAGTTCCTCAGAAACAACGTAAGTGACAATCCCCATGGTGATGGTAATAATACCATATATTATTAATATATTACCATCACCATAGTATAATATTCATCCACATAAATATTATCTATAAGAAAGCCAGGGAAGGTTAAGTTACAGCAGTCAATGGTGGTGCTTTCAGCTACATGGGTAAAAAATATTTAAAAAATAAAAAGTGGGCGACCAAAAGCAAGGACAGGTTAAGTTTGGCAGACATAATGAGATCAGCCCATGGGTTTCAAAGTTATCTGGTGGGGAATAGGGACCATATCTCTTCTTTGAATTAACTATATTTTAAAACACTGTGTTAAATTAAATACACAAATAATGCTTCACATTTTTAAAGACATTTCAAAATAACTTCCTGGCTTTAATTCAGACTTTTCCTACAAAAATACCATACATTTAACTTAAGTTGGCCTCAGATATTTGATATGACTCCTTAGAGAGAAGTTGAAGAAGGCTTCAATAAAACGTTTCTTTCATCTTTCAAAACACTTATTAAATATCTACCATGTATAAAGTACTACATAACCATTGAATGTAACATTCCACCTGGGTTTTCAAGACACAAATGCATTTTCTAGGAGGCAAATGTGAGAAAGATCATTTTAGACAAAATAATGTCCATGAAAGGACATTCTAGGTTCAAGAAGCAGTGCATTCAGTGTAATTATACAGGGTGCAGTCTGAGTGAGGAAACCAAGAAGGTAACTTAAGGTCACACCTTCAAGTGTCAGTAATACAATTTTAAAAATGTTTAGATATCTTCATTTGGTTACTGATTCATTCATTCAATAAATACGTATTGTGTGCTTTTTCTCAGTTTTGGTTCCAGAAAAAAAAAACAAAAAACAAAACAGATTTTGAGACAGCAATGTATGAAAGTAGTTCATTTAGGACATGATTTCAGGTCACATTGCAAAGGAATAAGGAGATGTGAAAGAGAAGATGAGAGAGCCAATAAATCTTGTGGCAATCTTTGGTGACAGTCAAAACGACTAGGGTTCAATTTTCCTCAAGAACCCTCAGACAGATGGTGTGGAAAACACTTCAGAATTATTTCACCAGGGATCTAGAATGCTCTGAAACTTAATTAAATATTTGTGTATCATTTTTAAAAGAATATATAAATGGATATAGTGAATTATAAGCAATAAGTAAATGCATGGGAATGATCGATGAGAGAAAGAAGAATTTAAAATAAGAGAACCAAAAATAAAATCTCATGGAATCCTAAAATTTAATGTGTATACTGAGAAGATAATGCCAGAGAAAAAAGATGAAGATAATCCTAAACCTAAAAAACATGGCAAAAGTAGTGTTATGGAAATCTGGAGAAACATCAAGGAGAATGTGATCAATAACAATCAACATTAATGTACTAAATATCTGTTAAATGGCCATTAGGTGTTAGACGTTGTTAGAGTAAATAAGGATAGATTAAGAACAAGTCATGTTGCCTCCTCGTAGGTTTTTCTGGAAGGATGCACCCAGAAATACAGGTCTATCAAGGAACATAGATCTTTAAGTGGAACATCTCAGGAGACCAAACAGAATCCAGACGACGTAGGGAAAGTTAACGCCCAATAAGGAGCCAATAGACTGAAGAAAATGAAGGGATCACAGGGCCGAATGTCTTATGAGATCAAACAGCAGCTGGATATTGAGTGTTGAGACAGTTGGAAGATTGCAAGCAGTAGCCAAATTTATCCCCTCATATATAGTCTTGAAATATGTGAAGCAAAAATGTAACAGAACCAAGAAAGTTATAAACGTACAAGACCAAAAGCATAATTTTCAGGTGTACTGCAACATGAAAATGTGGGACACCTGCTTTAAAAATTTTCTAAGAATTTCAAGATGGCTATTGCAGAATATTAAAGCAATCATGGGTCCTGCTAAGTATGGGGCCCTGTGTGACTGTACAAATTGTATGCTCATGAAGATGGTCATGCGGTTATTTACATAGTCTTGATATATATAAAGCAAAAATTTTGACAGAACCAAATGGAGGAATTGACAATTCAAGTCTCACAGATATTAAAATGTAGCTCTCAAAGTCATTGACCCAGCACATGATTCTAAAGAACGTGGAAAATTTTAAAAGGTTTGTCTAAGGATATTTATATAAAACCTACACTCAACAATAATAGAATACACATTCCTCTCAAGCAAACATTATGCATTACAAAACTTGGCCATATTTTCAGAAATCCAAATCCTAAAGGTTTGTTACCATATCAATCATATTCTCTGACTAAAATACAATTGACTTAAACCTAAATAATGAAGCTATTACTTAAAAACCATAAATTTATAAGTGTAGAAACTCATTTAATAACTCCTGGAATAGTAAAACAATTCATAATTGAATAAACATAATTACAACTAACTGATGATTATTAAGACACTTCATATGCAATATTATAAAAAGTAGGAATTTTATAGCCTTACAGGAAAAATGTAGTCATACGAGCTTATATTACGGAAGAAGAAAGGCTGTAAATCAATGAGACAAGCATCCCAATTAAGATATAAGAAAATAACATAATAAAACCAAAGAAAATAGTTTAAAATGAAATTAAATATAAACAAACAATATAAAAGAAAAGACTAACAGAACTGAAAGTCAGCACTTGGGAAAAAAATGAATAAAGTAGGAAAATTTGCGAAGATTGACCAAAAATAAGAGAGTAGGTAAAACATAAAGAAAAGTCAAAGAAGAGGACATGGAGATACAACAAAATAAAGACACATTAAAACTGATAAAATGTTATAAATATTTCACCTTTATAAGTTAAAGCCCTATATAAAGTGAATAATTACTTAGAAAAAGATATTTTAAAGAATTATTTATTGTCCTAAACCCATTCAAGGAATTGAATTGATATTTCATAATCTATGTCTACTGGTCCCATTTTTAACACTTGTTAAATAGAAAAATAACAAGGCGATCTTGATTATTAAGACAGTTATAAAAATCCTACATAAAGTTAGCAAATAAAATCTAGGAATGTAAAAATTATTGATATAGCATGATTATATTAGGATTATTTAAAGCACACAAAAATGGTTTTGATTTAATAAATAAATCTGACTGTTGGTGCTGGCCAAGATGGAAGAGGCCCATTCCTCTCAGGTCTTCATTCTCACAACTAAAATATTTTGGAAATAAATGGGATCCAACTTTTACAATGCAATGCACAAAATGCCCAGGATACAATGGCAGGTCCATTATTTCACTAAGAACCAGGAAAATAACGGTGTGAGAAAAGAAAATCAATAGATACCAACAATGAGATAATTCAGATGTTGGAATTATCTGACAAAGATTTTATAGCAGCCATCATAAAAATTTTCCAACAAGCAATTTAAAACGTACTGAAAGAAATGAAAAATAATAGAAGGGCTCAGCAAAAAATAGAATTTCTTTGAAGAATAAGACAGATTTACAGAACTGAAAACTATAACTAAATTTTTAAAAATACATTAACAGATGGACATAATAGCAGCAAAAATATGATAGATAAAAGAATCAGTGAACTTAAAGATAGAATGACAGAGATTATCTAAACTTAATAACAGAGAAATAGAGTAAAAAATGAACAAACTCTCAATTACCTGTGGGACAATAACAAAAGATCGAACATGCCTATCATTGAAGTACAGAAGGAAAGGAGAAAGAGTTTGGGACTGGAAAAAATATTTGAATAAATAATGACTAAAAATTTTCCAGATTTAATGAAAGTATAAACCTGTAGATTCAGATGCTAAGTAAAATCCATAAAGCAGAAATACAAAGACTCTGTGTCGAGACACATCATATTTAAACTTTTGAACACTAAAGACAGGAAATATCTTAAAATATGTTAGAAAGAAACAATTTACCAATTTCCATGGGGGATTAGTTCCAGGACCCATGGATGCTCAAGTCCCTTATAAAAACGGCATGGTATTATATATAACCCATGCACATCCTCTCATATATTTTAAATCATCTCTAGATTGCTTATAATATCTAATACAATGTAAATACTGTGGAAATTGCTGTCATACTGTTATTTTTAAATTTGTATTATTGTATTATTTTTATTTTTATTGATTTTTCTTCAAATATTTTTAATCTGCAGTTGGTTGAATCCCTAGGTATGGAACCCGCGGATACAGAGGGACTATATTAGTACTTACAAGAGGACTCCAATTTGAATGACAGTAGATTGCTCATCTGAAATACAGACCCCAAAGCAGTACAAGGTATTTCGAGTGCTGAAAGAAGATGAAAAAATAAAACTATCAAATGCAGAGTCTATACCTAGTGAAACTATCTTTCCAGAATGAAGAGAAAATTAAATATATTCTCAGATAAAGATAAGCTAAGAGAATTTGTCCGTAATAAAATATATCATTAAAGTAAGGCAAAAGGAAATTCTTCAAGAAAAGAATAATAGAAATGAAACTTCAGAAAAGAAAAAAACAAAACAATTAGTAAAATTGGGATAAATATATTAAATGATTCTCATGAATTTCTTAAATAACATTTGATTGTTGAAGCAAAAATTATTCTCTGATGTAACATTTAATGTATATAGAGGAATGCTTGAGACAATTATATTTTAAAAGTGGAGCAGATAAAGGGACCTAAATGGAAGTAAACTTTTCATACTTCACATGAGGTGGTAAAATATTGAGTTTAGTAAATTGCGATAAGTTTCATTTGTAAATTATAATACTTAGAGCAACCACTAATAAAACCATACAAAATCCTATGCCCCAAATCACAGTTAATTAAATCAAAATCCAATTTTAAAAATAATTAAACAACCACATGAGGTAAGAAAAGGGAAACAGGAGAAACAGAAAACCAATAATAACAGGGCCTTACTCTTAGACCCCATTTAATATTATTAATTAAATAATAATATTTAAGCCCTAATATGCTAAAAATTACTTTGAATGCAGTGGTCTCAACACGTCAATGAAAAATCAGAAATTGGCAAAGTAGATTTTTAAAAAATGATCTAACATTCTACCTGCAAGAAACTGATTCCATATAACATGAGCTGCTTGAAAGCATAAGATCTTGCACATGTTTTGTTAGATTTAAGTCTTTCATTTTATTTGAAGTGGTGGTATTTGCTACTATATTTTAAATTTCAGTTCCCATATTTTTGTAGAAATTTGCTGATTCTTTTTTTTACCTACTCATATCTATTTTTGAGCCTCTCAGGTGAATTTTTCATCTCAGTTATTTTACTTTTCAACTGCAGAATGCATATATGTGGCTTCATATGTACTTGGTGTCTATTTTCTTATTGATGTCTATTTGGTGAGAAAGAGTTCTCTTTCTCTCTTCTAGGTCAGCGGTCCCCAACCTTTTTGGCACCAGGGAACAGTTTCCTGGGAGACAATCTTTGTATTGGTGGGTGCAAGGGTGTGGGTGGTTTTCGGGATGAAACTGTTGCACCTCGGATCATCAGTCATCAGTTAGATTCTCATAAGGAGTGCACAAGCTAGATCCCTCTCATGTGTAGTTCACAATAGGGTTTGCACTCCTATAAAAATCTAATTTCACTGCTGATCTGACAGGAGGCAGAGCTCAGGTGGCAAAGTTTGCTTACCCACCGCTCACCTCCTGCTGTGCAGCCCAGGTTCTAACAGGCCATGGACCAGTACCAGTCCGGGCTGAGGGTTGAGGAACCCTGCTTTAGACATAGTTTTATTAGCTCTTTGAAAACACTTAGAATAGCTTACAACATCTGTAAGTACAATATCTGGGCTTCCTTGGGACAGCTTCAACTGAGTGACTATTTTTCTGTGTGTGGGTCATATTTTCTTCTTGTTTTGCATGTTTCACATTTTTGCTGAATACTGAACATTTTAAACACTATATGTGGCAAATCTGGGGTTTGCTGTTGTCATTGCTTATTATAGTTTCTGTTTGTTCAGTGACTTTTCTGCACTAAATTTGTAATGTCTATATATTTTGTCACGTGTGGTCCTTAGATCTTTCCCTAACTAGTTCAATAGCGAGCTAACAAAGATTGTCTTAATGCCTGGAATGAAAACGTCTCCCAGTCTTTACCAGAGGTTCTGTATATCTGGTTGGGGTATGTAATTAACACTCAACCAGGCAGTTGACAATTCTGTATTACCTCTCTCTTCCTGCTTGCACAGAGCCTCAAAGTCAGTGAAGATCAGAATGTAGGGACTTTTCAGGCCATTTGGGTACATATGCACAACCCTGAGCATGCGCATAGCCTTATGCATGCTCACAACCTTATGTATGTGTGTAGTCTTTTAGATACTCAAAAAAATGTTGCAGCTTTTCAAAGTCCATATGAATATTTCAGTTTTCAACTATTCTGTTCAAGTTTTTTGATTTGTCTATTTTTGCCCAACCGCTATCCACCACCTCAAGCAGTCATGAAGTTAAACACTTTGCTGTAATTGTTTTCACCAAATGTCTCCTGGGGAAAAGCTTGAGTCAGATCAAATATGGATAATCTTGCCAATGGGGTCTTCCAGGTAACCATCCAACTGGTAAAAGAATAAGTCTGACTGGGCACAGTGGCTCAAACCTGTAATCCCAGCACTTTGGGAGGCCGAGGCAGGCAGATCACATGAGGTCAGGAGTTCAAGACCAGCCTGGCCAATGTGTTGAAACCACGTCTCTACTAAAAATGCAAAAATTAGCTGGACGTGGTGTCAGGCACCTGTAATCCCAGCTACTCGGGAGGCTGAGGTAGAAGAGTTGCTTGAACCCAGGAGACGGAGGTTGCAGCGAGGTGAGATCGTGCCACTGCACTACAGCCTGAGTGACAGAG
>NW_012098322.1:40035-45281 GCF_000951045.1 Mandrillus leucophaeus | reverse complement strand
CTTACAATGTCTCCAGTTATCTCTTTGCTTTTATGGAGGAGGGAGTTCTTAGTGAAACATACCCCACATATTGCTGACATCCTCTACATCTGTTCATGACATAATCTCTTACAGTAGGAATTAAAGAAAACATCTTTATTCTGCTAAAGGACATTGGTAGCAAATATCTGTTCTGGTGAAATATTGAAAACAACATATTCAGAATCAGAATCAAGACTGCCCACTGTCATCAAAACTACCAACATTACTAGAATTGTTAGCTTCAAAAACAAGAAAAGAAAAATAAAATTACAGCATACACAATTTGGAAAGCAAGCAACAAAAGTATTATTATTATAATCATACAATAAAATTACCTACATAGAAACCCAAAAGATTCCAGTGAAAATGAATTAGAATTATTAAGATAGATTAACAATGATGCTGAGTGCTAAATCAATACACAAAAGAATTTGCATTTCTACATAAAAATAACAACTGTTTAGTAAATTTAATAAGAAGAAACATACTATCAAGCTTATGTAAACAAGGCAGTGTAGTATTGGTATACAGATATACAAAAGTAATCAATGGGTAGAATGAGAGTCCAGAAGTAGCCCCACAATTACATGGTCAGTTAATTTTTGATGAAGTTGCCAAAGCATTTCAATGGGGAAACATGAATCTTTTCAACTATTATTGCAGAAAACATATGCAAAAGTAATCACTATGTATGTTTATTTGACCCCTACCAAACACCATATACAAATATTTATTTGAAATGAATGGTTTGTATTTAAGAGAGAAAGCTATAAAACCACTAGAAGAAAACAGAATATCTTCACAGCTGTGATGATAGGAAAGTGAGGAAAAATTAAATGAAACACAAAAGCACTAACCGTAAGAAATACTATTAAATAAATTAGACTTTGTAAAATGTTAAGTGTCTACACACCCAAAGACACTGGGAAAGGCTCAACAAAATCTCTTGCTAACTATTCTATCTTAGTTAAAGGTTTAAATATCTAGTAGAATACTCTCTTCCCCACTTCTTTTCCACAAGTCCCTTGGCTGTTCTCTACTTTTGCTATTTCATAAAAATCGTAAAATCAGCTTGTCTAGTTTCCTCAACAGCAACAATCCCAGAAAACAAAAAAACCAATTGGTACTGGAATTGCTCTGTATTAATCCAATACTTTTTTGAAGAATACAAGCTTGACTAAATTGGGTGTTCCTATCCAAGTATCTGAATATTTCTTAACTTCCTTGGGTTTTCTTTACCATCTTTCAATAAAATATGATTTTTTTCTTAAAGGGTTTTTGAATTGCAAATGTTCGATTTTTTTTTTTACCTTTTATCTATTTCTTTAAACATTTAAGTGTAATTTACTTACAGTGAAATGTAAGCATATCAGTCCATGACTCCAGTGAAATGCAAACATATCATTCCATGCAGTGAAAGAGATAAACTGCAATATATTAATATGAAATAATTCTATATGTCAGTGAAAAATAAATGATCTAGAACAGGGGCCAACACAATCTTGAGCCCACCACCTATTTGTTGTAAATAAAGATTTATTGGAACATGGCCATGCATTCATGTATTATCTAGTTCTTCTTTTGTACTGCAGTCAGTGATACGTAATTGTGACAGAGACTACCTTGCCCAGAAAGCCTAAAATATGTCCTATCTGACCCTTCATAGAAAGACTTTGCCAACATGTGCTCTGGAACAATTCATATTCACACAAATGAAGCTCTAAACAGTATTCTTAAGCAGATAGGTAAACATCAGAGAAAAATATAATTTTATTCATGTAGGTTCAAAAAAGACAAAAATAAAGTTTTATTCTCAGGCAGGTGTACACAGGTAATAAAACTGTTAGGAAAAGTGAAGAAATGAATAGAACAATGTTCAGGCTTGCAGCTACTTTTGAGGATAAAAGAGAATTCTCTCAGGTAAGTGAATTCAGGCTTCTCTGACACTGAGCATGGTTTACGTGTTACAATGGCCTATCAATGTATGTATGGTTGTTCATTTTATTATTCTTTAAATTCTGCCTTTAGAGTTTATATTTTTTCACATGCAGGATATACGTAAATAACTTTTTTGTTTTTAAGACAGAGTCTCGCTCTTGTGCCCAGGCTGGAGTACAGTGATGTGATCTTGGCTCACTGCAACCTCCACCTCCAGGGTTCAAGCAATTCTCCTGTCTCAGCCTCCCATGTAACTGGGATTATAGGCACCCTCCATCACACTCAGCTAATTTTGTTTTTATCAGTAGAGATGGGGTTTCACCTTGTTGGCAAGGCTGGTCTCGAACTCCTAACCTCAGTTTATCCTCCCACCTCGGCCTCTCAAAGTGCTGGGATTACAGGCGTGAGCCACTACACCCGACCGTAAAAAGTTATAAATAACTTAAATAACTTTACTTTCTAAGGTTGGGTGTAGTGGCTCACGCCTGTAATCCCAGCACTTTGGGAGGCTGAGGAGGGCGGGTCACCTGAGTTCAGGTGTTTGAGAGCAGCCTGGGCAACACGGTGAAACCCAGTCTCTACAAAAAAAATACCAAAATTAGCCAGCTGGGGTAGCACAGGCCTGTCGTCCCAACTATTAACTATTTGAGCCTGGGAGGTGGAGGTTGCAGTAAGCTCAGATTGTGCCACTGTACTCCAGCCTGGGTGACAGAGTGAGACCCCATTTAAAATAATAATAATAATAATTTTTTAAAAGAACTCTAAAACTTTATTATTTTAATACACACAGTTATATATAATTTGAACACAGAGCTATCTCAAAATTGCTGATCCGTTTTCATGACTAAGGTTATATTGAGTACATACCAAGTACCTAAATTATCTCATTTCTAACTCACAACATAAAGTAAGGTAGAAACTATTAAATCCCTGTTGCATTAATGAAAAAGCTGATGCAAAGAGAATGGAAGTAACTGGCTCAAGGTCAGTCAGTAAGTTGTCTGTATTTAATCAAAAGTCTCTCTGACTTCAGTGCCCAATATTTTAAACACAGGAGAGACTGCCCATTAAAAATACAAATGCATAAAATCATTCCAATTTGATATTTTTAACTTATTGTTTGCTACTTCATGGATTCCACATCTGGATAATCCTATCCTCTGTCAGGAAAAATTATCTGTAATTTTATCAATCAGAATTTGGCAGTTAACTAAGATAACATTATGTAAAGAGCAAACATTTAGCAATCAAAGTACTAAATAAAATATAAGAACCTAAAATAGAATTAAGAAAGTGTATTTTGAATTTCAAGGTAAAGCCTTGGATCATGAAAAACTAAGATTATATTTTGATTATTCAGTGAAGTATTTGAAATAATGCCTTAAATAATATTATTGGGAAATACGTGTAAACAGTTATTTTACTATTTGTAAGGTTTCATACAGCAGGTGTCTATTTTTCCCTATACAGTGTACTATCTTCTTTTCTCATCTACCTTCTGAACAGCTCTTTATTCAGCATCTTTTTGACAAAAATTCCTAGGCTGTTAGTTCATACTCTCAGTTTCAATGCCAGAGATATCCTATAAATTCATAGTGGAAGCCAGATTTATTCATTTCTGCAATACTACATAGCAGAACTTTGAATCCAGAAAGCCACTCACCAGCTGTGTGATGTTGGGTGTTCACCTCGCAGTACACGTCATGTGTTTATCTGGGCTCACTCTGGGATCCTGTCTCCAACATTGCTCACTGTAGCATCCAGGACCCAACTATAGGTGTGAGTCATTGTCTGCCCCTCTTGGTCTAGAATTAGAACATCCCATACAAAATATTAATTCATGTTCTGAGGAATTCACTTCTAAATGTGAGTCTTAAGCATTGTTTTGGAATGTATATATTTTTTAAGTGATAGTGGTATTTTATTTAAAAAATTCACATTATACAATTGCAAGTCATACTATTTACATTATAAAATTCTATATAAATTATAAGATATTTTTAGGTTAAGCAGTCAAGAGAAGAGCCAGGCTTGAACTGTGACCTAGAGACCTCACCTGAATGCACAGATTATTGTGTTGTCAAATAAGTAATTTTGCCTGCCTTAGCAAGCAGTCCAAGGTCCCTCATGATTGCTTTGACCTTAGCTACTGAAATTGATTGTGAAAACAGCTGAAATTTTTCAGTCATTCTGCCTAAGTCCTAAGTTATGACTTATTACTGCAGTCATAAATGCCGTAGGTCCAAACAGTTCAAAATAGTAAACATTTTCTCCAGCAGCAAATATTTATGGTGATCAGGTGGTGAGAATATGTAGTGTCTGAATGACCACGCAGTATAGGACACCAGATAGAACACTGCTATGCAAATCTTAGAGAGATGGTTGAAAAAAATATAGAGAAGACATGGACCCTATACTTCCAAATCTTATAGTGTCATCCACTGACAGCTAGTTGTATCAGCATATTTTATCAAGGAGTCTACAAGCAATTTATCTATCTTTTTGACATCATTGCCCATGATTCTAAAGCTTTACCCATAACATTTATCTAAATTTTTAAAAAGATAACACTAATGGCTGTAGTCTTTATGCATTTTGTGTGTTTGTGTGTTTACATAGGGATTCACACTATCATAAATGATGCATAGTTGTACCATCTACACTTTTTCTATTTTTTGAAATTTAGAGTTGAAGAGTTTATATCATGCAATTGAAAATCAGATTGACTCAAATGTGAATAATGCCTACCTAATTTTTGCTTTTGTGTTTTATCATTTATATAAGGCCTGCTTTCACAATAGACTTTTAAGAGATTAAGCTTAAATAACCAAATAAAACAATAAATTTTATTCAGCTTTAATTAATATTAATAACATTAATTCTGTGAGATAAGAGACTAATGATAGTTACCTAGCAAAGATAAGTGATCAATCAGGTTAGAGTAGTAGTTTAACTGTTTAGGCTTTACTGATGTACGAATTCTTGTGAGGTAAATATTTAGAGCAAACACATTTTTGAAAATAATAATAATTCAAATATGGACTTAAACACAGGCTCCAGTAGATTGCATTTGGCTAAGACTCACATGTTGATTGTAAATCCAGGGTTTATAGACATTACTTATGTTTTCTAAATTTAGAGACTGTCTGCTTCTACTTGATGTATATTGGGCCTATTTGTTTCAAATAAAACTTTGTTAAGAACAAACAAAAAACAGAAATCAAGGTTAGTTAAAAAAAAGGAGAGTAAAAAGGAAGAGTTTTCTTTCCATTAAGTCTACAGTAAAT
>NW_012098322.1:35670-36580 GCF_000951045.1 Mandrillus leucophaeus | reverse complement strand
TGTGTCTCAAAATTTGTCTTCTCCAATTCAAGATACCACCCCCTTTTATGCCCTCCACTCCAGTGATTTACCATAAGTTGAGATTTGTCATCTATTCAATGAATTAAGAAAAATCTTGACTACTTCAGTCATCATAATAACTCAAAGTTGAATGAGTGAATTCTTTTATAGTATAAAAATCTAGTTATAAACACCTACATGCATATACACACACACATAAGGTAAGCTTGGGCCATCTTTTTGTTTCTGAAAACAAGAAAGATACCAAAGATTAAAGAAGCCAGTTCAAAATAATGAGAGCCATCACAAAGAGCTTATGCTGATCTAAATAGAGAGACTTAGAACATTGAAGAAAATAATAATTAAATTGATTAAACATATAAAATATATTATAAAAATTGTAAATTCATTAGTAAAAAAGAATGAGGGATTCACGAGGATGAGTAGTTAAGGGAAGGGAACAAAAGGAAGGGGACAACTCATGTGGAGATTACTACAGGCACCAACCCATTACCCTGAAAATCTACAACAAAATGGATAGGTATAAGCATTTATTTTGGCTTTCTAGAATGAATATTTAAGGCTAGCAGAATAGCTCTAGTAGAAAGAAACTTATTGTATGTAGAATATTTCAAGAGAATAAATTAAGGATAAATAATGGAATTAGAAAAGCATCACTTTGCAATTTCTAGTGAAATGACTGCTTCAAGGACCCAAGCAATGGTTATCAATGGATGGCAAATCACCGGGAAAAGTTGGTGGGAAACAACTGCATGAGCTGTCATAAGCACATAATCTTGTGAAGTAAGACTTTCACTTCTCCTTACCATTCTATTTGTTTTAGCCTCGTGTATTTTGATGTTCTGTTGTTAAGGGCATATATGTTAAGAATTGTTATATCTTCTTGGAG
>NW_012098322.1:34618-35620 GCF_000951045.1 Mandrillus leucophaeus | reverse complement strand
GTGCTGCATCTTCTGGTATTCCCATTATACATATGTTGTACCTTTTGTAATTGTCTCACACTTCCTGGATATTCTAGGGTTTTTTTCCCCAACTTTTTTTTTTTTTTTTTTTTTTTTGCATTTGAGTTTGGGAAGTTTTTATTGACCTAACTTCAAGCTCATTAATTTTTTTCCTTGGCTATATTCAGTGTACTGATGAGCTCATCAAAGGCATTCTTTATGCTTTTTATTTTCAGCTTCTCCTTTTTATTCCTTATGAGAGCTGCCATCTCTATGGCTACTTTAACCATCAATTCCTGAACATTATCCACTTTTTCTACTAAAGCCCTTAGCATATTAATCATAGTTGTCTTAAATTCCCAATCTGATAATTCCAAAATATCTGTCATGTCTGGGTCTAGTTCTGTTGCTTGCTTTGTCTCTTTAGATTGTGTTTTTCTTACCTTTTATCATGCTTATAATGTTTTTGAAAGTTAGACATACTGTATTGAGTAATGGTAACTGAAATAGCTATGCTTTTAGTGTGCGGTGTTATGTTTATCTGGCTACAAGACAGGCTATGTTTGCTGTTCACTGTGTCTGTATTTGTCAGAGGATTCCGTTTCTGTAATATCCTTGCTTTTGTTTTGTTTTGCCATCTTTGGGTTTTTCTTTGGGTTTTTCTTCCTTAAATAGAATCAGAATCTTTCAGTTTTTTAACTGTAATCCATTCTTATTTTACAGAAGCCTTATTGATGGGGGCAGTAAGGTGTATGGAGAGATTAGATCTCAGTCTTTCAGTGGATGTGTGTCCCTGGGCTGTGACCTTCAGAAATGCATCTCAGACTCCTCCTGTCTCCCTTGGATGAGACATGAAGACTAACACCTTCCTTCATGCTGGAAATCACTAGGCTCTGATGAAGTCTTTGCCTTGCTAAGTTGGCCTTCGTTGTTAACAAAGCTCTAGGTTTTCAGAAAATTTTGCTATTTCTTCCCTCTGACCAAACATGTTGGAGTTTTTTC
>NW_012098322.1:33090-34568 GCF_000951045.1 Mandrillus leucophaeus | reverse complement strand
TAAATAAATAAATAAATAAATAAATAAATAAATAAATAAATAAAAAGTAGACATCAGTTCTCTGGGACAGTTGGGTCAGTTTCAGAGAGATTGATCCAAACAAATGAGGGTTACACTACCACCCAGGGACTACCCTTTCATTTCCATGCAGCTAATTCTGCCTCTGAGATCTTACAACTTTAAAGAAGCTGAGGATGCCGTGTAGTATTACAATGTCTTACTGATTTCCTGCCTAGTGGATCTGTCAATACGGATAGAGGAGTGCTGAAATCTCCAAACATAATAGTGGATTCATCTACTTCTCCTTACCATTCTATTTGTTTTAGCCTCGTGTATTTTGATGTTCTGTTGTTAAGGGCATATATGTTAAGAATTGTTATATCTTCTTGGAGAATTAAGACTTTTATTATGAAAAATTCCTCTCTTCATCACTGATAATTTTTTGTGTTCTGTAGTTGATTTTGTGTGAATTTAATACACCTACTTCAGCTTTCTTTTTATTAAATGCTAACATGGCATCTCTTTTTTCATTTTCTGCCTTCTCTGAGTATAATGGAGCATTTTACATGATTCCCTTTTCTCTACTCTTACCATATGAATTATACGGCTTTTCTTGGCCTTTTTAATGGTTGCCCTAGAGTTTGAAATGCCCGTTTGGAACTAATATAAATTTGCTTTGACATACCATTTCACAGGCAGTGCAGGTACTTTTATGACAGAGTATTCCAATTCTGCCATTGCATCCCTTATAACAGTGCTGTCATTCATTTCACTTATACATATGCTATAATTACCCAACACATTGTTCCTGTTACTACTATGGACAAACAATCATCTATTAGATGTGGTAGGAGTGAGAAAATAGTTCTCTATTAGACCATATAAGAATAAGATTTTATTTTACTTTAATTTATTCCTTCTCTGACACTCTCCCTTTCTTTATGTAGGTCCTAGTTTCTGATCTATATTATTTTCCTTCTCTCAGAACTTATTTTAAAATTTCTCTCAAAACAAGTATGTCATTTCTTGTTTGTATACCTGTCTTGAGAGAAATGTCTGAGAAAGTCTTTATATTTCTATTCTCTTTGAAGGATAATTTCAATGAATATAAAATTCTAGGTTGAGAGATTTCTTCTTTCAACATGTTAAATATTTGACTCTAGTCTCTTCTGCTTTTATGGTTTTTATCAAAAAGTCTGATATAAATATCCTTATTCTTCTATTGGTAAAATGTTTTATCCTATGCCTTCTTTCGATAATTTGTTTTTTATTTAGTTTCTGTCATTAATTTTAAAAACTCTTAGCCATATAAATTAAATATTTTTTCTGTTCCTTTCTCTTGTGCTGCATCTTCTGGTATTCCCATTATACATATGTTGTACCTTTTGTAATTGTCTCACACTTCCTGGATATTCTAGGGTTTTTTTCCCCAACTTCTTTTTTTTTTTTTTTTTTGCATTTGAGTTTGGGAAGTTTTT
>NW_012098322.1:20944-28101 GCF_000951045.1 Mandrillus leucophaeus | reverse complement strand
CAAGAGAATAAATTAAGGATAAATAATGGAATTAGAAAAGCATCACTTTGCAATTTCTAGTGAAATGACTGCTTCAAGGACCCAAGCAATGGTTATCAATGGATGGCAAATCACCGGGAAAAGTTGGTGGGAAACAACTGCATGAGCTGTCATAAGCACATAATCTTGTGAAGTAAGACTTTCAATGGTTTTAAGTATAAAAATAAAATTGCTTCTACCTAGTTATAAATTCCAGAACACTATACTCTGATGCTTCTAAGCCAAATAAATTGTTCCAATCAGAGGTAGCAACGGTTTTATATCACCTCATTATATTGATGCTAGTAGAAAGCAGCATTTTGAGAAGAATAACTGCAGTGTACTCGATGTGCACTCAATCTCCATTATCAATGATTTTTTTCAAAACTCTATTTTTAGCCAATATTCTTAAGAAGCTAAATGTAAAAATATGAATTGAGTTTGCAGGACTTGTGCTTTATGCAATTACAACAACTGTAGCTTGAAGTATTTAAGATATTTTCAAAATACTTTTGTAATTCTGTTTAACAATACAGTTCTCAGTATAAAATTAAAGTGGGCAGATATCCTTTGTTTTACTATTTCTGCTACCACAATGGCCCTTTTTCTAGTTGTAAGACCAAGTGTGAGTTGGAACAGACTGATAGAGAGAAAATTGCTTTGTGGAGAGAAAATTGCTTTACCTAAAATTTTATAATTTATTCTGCTGATAGGACTGTATGAAATTTTGAGCAAAAAAAAAAATGATGCCCTGTTTATCTTCCTGGGAGAAAAGGTCTTATTATAAATATTAACTTACCAAATATTTATTGAGCACCCAATAGCCTGGTTTATTGATGGTGATAATTTAGAGTAAAATACACATATAAATGACACACCAGTATTCTTATTTCAGAGAAATATGGCTATACTGCACCAATAAATGAGTATTTTCATTTCAGTGAAAGTGCATTTGAGTTAGCAAAACATAGTGTATTCTGATCATGTAAATGATTAGATAATCCTTAATTACAAATTATATTCATATTTCTATCCTGGATCCCCATTACCTGCACAAGAAACCTTTTATCAGGAGCACATCAAAATCCTATTGATCCTGATCTTCCTAGGATAGGATTTGAGAGTTCAGAGAATGAAAAGAATGGTGGGGTAATAAGCCATTTTGCATGTAAAGTTTCATCATTTGCTACTTCTAATTTTGATACAATTTCTACCCATGAGAACCAATTTTAGATATAAATTCTATGCATAGTTGGCAATGAGTGGCAGCTAGTGATAAAGGAAGATAACATTATTAGTTAGAAAGAAAAATTATTTTGGAGCATTTTTCCAAACTTCATAATATTTTTAACAATAAAAGTAGTTTTTTTTATTTCATGTTAATTATTTCCAGTCTGTATTGTAGCCAAACTATGTTTCTGGTAAACCCAAAAATAGCCAGAGAGAGGTGTGTAAATATTCAAGATTGAAAGTAGGTTATGCCTTGTCTTTCCAATTACAGTATAGACAGTCCTTAACAAACAATGGATTGACTTTTGATTTTTTGACCATAAGATGCATTTATTGAGGTATTAAATGCATTTTCAAATTATATTTTCTACTTACAATGGGTTTTTCAGGACTTAACCCTATCTTAAGTCAAAGAACATTTCTACAGTGAAATGACTTACATAACCTAGTGGATCCTACTATTAAAATTGTTGCCAGTTTAGTCATTGTATGGAAGCATTAACCTCCTTTTAATCTAGTTATAGCAAAACATTTGTAAATTCTGTTATCTAAATGTATGGTGCAATTGACTTGAGCTAGTTCAATTTAAATAGCTTTAAAGTAGCTTACCTAGACAGTTATTATAATATATATATACACACATATATATATAATCTAAAGTAGAAGAATAGAATTTCCTCAAAGTATGCCATAATGTTTTCCTTTTAAACTTAAAATATATATACCCAATTAAGTGGTTCATTAGAATTTTTAATAGACAATAAAATAATTAGTGAGTGCTGCAGAAATTTCAGTCACATATTTACACAATATTAACATAAAATGGTTTAATTGTGCTCCATGAGCTGAGTATGAAATACCTATTTTTAAATGGTGTAATCACAGTTTTATAAAATAGATTCTAATGACACTAATCAATTGTGTGCATGCTTGTTGGATTACTTTAAGAACTAATATAAATACACATATACTGACTATTCAGGCAAAAGAAGTTTAGTAATATTAAAAGCCTAGAAAAATCTCAAAAAAGGAATGTTATTATGAGATAAAACTAAAATTTGGGGCATTTCCCTATTTTCAATTCCTCTAATATTATTTTAATTTGGTTTTACAATGGTGTGAAGTAGGAATGTATTTTGTTCAGTTATTTTTTTTCTGAAATATTTGCCATATCACTTAGATGTTACATTCTGTGGTCTTATATTTAAAAACCATATATCATCAATCAATGCAGCTTACTCAATTTACTTGAGACATAAATGGAAATGTCTTACAGACTAACAGATATAGATTTGTCAAAACTTCCTGATTCCATTTATGGAAGGAGCCAATAAATCACAATTTGAGTTTAACCAATTTTTATATAATTTAGACAATGAATAGTTCGTGACTTTAGACATGAATCAATTATGGTTCAAGGAATTTTAACCATAAACATGGCATAAAGAATCCTTGCAATTCAACAAACTTAGCAACCATTAATGTAACACAGTTAACTGTAAAATGTTTCTGCTAAAATGATACAATAAATTTTTTCACAATTTGATTTTCATGGCCTGAAAAGAATCCAATCAAATTTTATAAACATTATAGAAGAATAACGTGGTAGATAATATTTGAGTTTTGTAATTAGCCAGCATGTTTCTGATAATTAGTGTATATCAACCCTTGGGCAACAATAAATCTCTCAGACTCAGTTTCCTCACTAGAAAACTTGGATTAATAATGGTACCTAACTAATATGGCTGTAACGAGGATTATTTACATATGCATAATGCATATAAAGTACCTCACACAGTGACTGGCATATAGTAAACCCTCACTTCATAGAGAGCAGGACAAATAAGACACAAGTAATGTTGAAGCTAAATGCAAAATAGAATTTTTTTTTTTAGCAAGCATTATCAGTCTTACATAAAGATGGTACAAGTGAGAAACTCCACAATTGAATCTTCACGCACTTGACGTATTATGCCCTCATGTGGACGCATTATTTCACCCTGTAATGGTACTAGTCAAATGAGTGAATTCACGCCCTGGTTGCAGGAGTGAACGGATGCATTGTTTATATGAACCATGACACAGATGATGCTTGGGCAGACTCATACTATCTCTTTATCATTCCACACAATGGAACACGAGTCATTTGTAAACTGAAACCTGCCTACCACTGAGGATCTTACTCATGATTCCTGTGCAGAAATCCTATGCAACCGAATGTACTATGGGAGCAAGCTTGGAAGAGAGAGAGTAATCCCAGCTGGTTAGATTAGGATGCTGCCTAAAGAAGTGGCAACACCTGTCACACTTTGAACAAGGGTGCGCTTTCAAAAGAAGATAATAGGCGGGAGAGAAAAATTCACATAGGCAGCAGATTGTGAGTAAAGAAAAGAAGACAACATGTATGCAGAATGGAAATGGAAATTCAGTATAACTGAACATTGAAAATGGCAACAGAGTGGAATAATGAAGTCTAGAAAAGTAAGTTTGGTATTTGAGAATTCTGTAGTTCATTGATAATAGGCTACATTGGAAAGATTTCCATCAGCAATGGTAAGTGACCAGATATCCTTCAGGGACTAGGAGACCCTCAGTCACCTGTCCTATACCAGAAATTATTCTATAAAATAATATAAAAGGATTAATTTATACGCTGGAGTGAATGAACTCAACATATTACTTCTCTAGTTGGGAGATGAAAGCTCCACTTTCCTGTTAAGATTAAAGTATTATCAAAGAAAAATTTTGCTTAATCAAAGACCTTCACAAACTAATAGCCAATATCTGTGAAATTTGTATGCAATTTGTGAATTGCCTTGTGCAAAGAAATTTTATGTATATTATCTTTAGTGCTAAAAAGCATGAAATATGTATTATTTTTATTTTACCTTCAGCTGAATAAACTGAGATTTAGAGTGGTAATGTAATGTTCCCAAAGTTAGCTAATAGTTGCAAACCATAGCTCAAACTGTAGCTTGTCAGAGGCAGAGACTCATTTAACCATTTTGTTTACCATTTCGGAGAAATTTTGCATTGGAGGTTTGTTTATAAGTGGGTTCAATGGTTTGGTTGTAGAATTAAGATAACTAAATTTGTGTCAAAACCAGATGATCCTCATCAGCTGGCATTTATTACCTAATATCTGATATAAGAGATCAGTAATACTAACTTTTAAGTTTTACTTACCCATTTTCAATGTACCATAAAATAAGAAACATACATTTTTTTTAAATAAGTTACTAGGAAATAATTTAAACTTACAGGAATGTTGAAAAACACTACAAAGCACTATCTTATCAGCCTCACTTAAATTTCTCTACTGTCAATATTTCACTTTAATATTTTTCTCTCCCTCTCCCCACTATCTCTACTATTAATAGTAGTAGTAATTTTCTGACCCAAATGAAAGCAAGCCATAGATATAATGCATCACCACTCTGCTGCCCAAACACTCCTATGTGTACTTTTTTTTTTTTTTTTTTTTTGAGACGGAGTCTGCTCTGTCACCCAGGCTGGAGTGCAGTGGCCGGATCTCAGCTCACTGCAAGCTCCACCTCCCGGGTTTACGCCATTCTCCTGCCTCAGCCTCCCGAGTAGCTGGGACTACAGGCGCCCGCCACCACGCCCGGCTAGTTTTTTGTATTTTTTTTAATACAGACGGGGTTTCACCATGTTAGCCAGAATGGTCTCGATCTCCTGACCTCGTGATCTGCCCGTCTCGGCCTCCTAAAGTGCTGGGATTACAGGCTTGAGCCACCGCGCCCGGCCAAAGACACTCTTCTTAACCCTCTCTAACACTTAAGCCAGAAAATCAACACTCATACAACATCACAACTTTCATAAAATGTATTTCTTTCCTTTCTGTTCTGGGATCCCATCCAAGAAAATGCATATAATGTTGATTTTGTTTCTTGTATTCTGACAGTTTCACAGTACTACTCTTTCTTATCTTTGACAGCTAGAAAGACTATGGTTCATACATTTTGTAGGATAATCTTTACTCCTTGTCTTTCTGATCATTTTAAAAGTGTAGTAGTTCTCAACTGGGACAAATTTCCTCCTGAGGGTTCATTTGGCTGGCCTGGAGACATGTCTGGGCTATCATAACTGCAGGTATAGTGGATACTACTGACATGTAGTGGGTAGAAGCCAGGGGTGCTGCTAAACATCTACAATGTACAGGACAGCCCCCAAAATGAAGAATGATCTGGTCCAAATGACCAACAGCACTGAAGCTGAGAAATCCTGTCCAGTATACTATTTATACACAAACCTTTAAAGAAAGTAGGAGAAAGAAAAGTTATAATACAATCTCATTAGAAACATAAAGTATAATGTTAGTGAAGTAAATCGAATAATAAATAATATGTTAGGCTCCATGACAAAGTGGAGTTTCTCCCAGGAGAGCAAGGTTAATTTAATTTTAGGAAATGTATAAATTCACAATTTATAAAGAGGTATAAAAAATTTTGGATGGAATCAACAATAAATTAGACATACTTAAAGAACATAGTAACGAACTCTAAGATAATTTGATGGAAAATATCCAGAATGTAGTCACATAAAGAGGAAAAAGAGCTGGAAAATACTAAGTGATGTTAAGAAATACTGAGATATAAGATGAAATAATAGGATCACATGTCTAATCAAAGTTTCAGAAGGAGAGGAAAGTTTACGTTTGAAAATCTAGTGGCTGAAAATTTTTCAGAAATGATAAAAGACACATTTAAGAAGCCAAGCAAATCCAAAAAAAGTTAAGTGAAAAGAAATTCACAATTAAGCACTGCAGACCACCACATAAAAGATCTCTAATAGCATCCTGGGAGAAAATAAAAAAAGAGAGAATCTTTCAAGGAGCAATAATTAGACAGCTGCTGACTTCTTAACAACAATAATGGAAGCCAGATACCTTCAGTGAACTAAGAGAAAATGTTTGTCAACCAAGAATTCAATAGCTGGAAAAAAGTATTTCAAGTACAAGGGCAAATAAAGACAACTTCAGTCAAAAAACTGAGAAAGTTTATCACTTCACTGAAGACGTGATGGTAAATAAACATACGAGAAGATGATCAACCTCATTATTAATAAAGAAAATATAAGCCAAGAATAATACAAGATACCTTTGTGTATTCACAGGTTTGAGATAAATAAAAAATATCTGATTATATATCAATAAAGGTATAAAGAAAACAAAATAGAATATTTATGTACTTCTGGTGAAGGATTAGTATATGTAAACATTATGGAAAATAATTTAGCATTATTTTATATATGTGAAAATGAACATTCTGCTTGATCCTACCATTAACACTTGTATTGATGAAATAGAGAAAATTTTATATTAACACAAGTGGATAGACATAAATATTCAAAGATGTGCTGGTGGTAAGAGCAAAAAAAAACTTAGAAATATTCAAACTGAGCATGAATAATAGAATCAGTAAATAAGTTCTGGGATATTCCTTAATGGAATAACAAACAATAGTAAAAATGAATCAATTATAGCTATACAAAGCATGACTCAATCCCAAAAAATTCTCACAGAAAAAAATAAAAACATGTAGGCAAATACATAAGTATGGTTTCATTTAAATAAACTTCAAAATTTTCCAAAATTACCTAATAAATTACTATAGAATACAAACATGTGTAAAAAACTATAAAGAAAAGCAAAAAATAAAAAAGACAATATTTAGTGTAGTAGCTATGATATAGTCTAGCTCTGTGTCCCCACCCAAATCTCATCTTGAATTGTAATGTGAATTGTAATCCTCATGTGTTGAGGGAGACAATTCATGGGAGGTGATTAGGTCGTGATGGTGGTTCCTCCATGCTATTCTTGTGATAGTAAGTGAGCTCTCATGAGAGCTGATGGTTTTACAAGGGGCTTTTCTCCCCTTCACTCTGCA
>NW_012098322.1:0-20894 GCF_000951045.1 Mandrillus leucophaeus | reverse complement strand
AATCTCATTAGAAACATAAAGTATAATGTTAGTGAAGTAAATCGAATAATAAATAATATGTTAGGCTCCATGACAAAGTGGAGTTTCTCCCAGGAGAGCAAGGTTAATTTAATTTTAGGAAATGTATAAATTCACAATTTATAAAGAGGTATAAAAAATTTTGGATGGAATCAACAATAAATTAGACATACTTAAAGAACATAGTAACGAACTCTAAGATAATTTGATGGAAAATATCCAGAATGTAGTCACATAAAGAGGAAAAAGAGCTGGAAAATACTAAGTGATGTTAAGAAATACTGAGATATAAGATGAAATAATAGGATCACATGTCTAATCAAAGTTTCAGAAGGAGAGGAAAGTTTACGTTTGAAAATCTAGTGGCTGAAAATTTTTCAGAAATGATAAAAGACACATTTAAGAAGCCAAGCAAATCCAAAAAAAGTTAAGTGAAAAGAAATTCACAATTAAGCACTGCAGACCACCACATAAAAGATCTCTAATAGCATCCTGGGAGAAAATAAAAAAAGAGAGAATCTTTCAAGGAGCAATAATTAGACAGCTGCTGACTTCTTAACAACAATAATGGAAGCCAGATACCTTCAGTGAACTAAGAGAAAATGTTTGTCAACCAAGAATTCAATAGCTGGAAAAAAGTATTTCAAGTACAAGGGCAAATAAAGACAACTTCAGTCAAAAAACTGAGAAAGTTTATCACTTCACTGAAGACGTGATGGTAAATAAACATACGAGAAGATGATCAACCTCATTATTAATAAAGAAAATATAAGCCAAGAATAATACAAGATACCTTTGTGTATTCACAGGTTTGAGATAAATAAAAAATATCTGATTATATATCAATAAAGGTATAAAGAAAACAAAATAGAATATTTATGTACTTCTGGTGAAGGATTAGTATATGTAAACATTATGGAAAATAATTTAGCATTATTTTATATATGTGAAAATGAACATTCTGCTTGATCCTACCATTAACACTTGTATTGATGAAATAGAGAAAATTTTATATTAACACAAGTGGATAGACATAAATATTCAAAGATGTGCTGGTGGTAAGAGCAAAAAAAAACTTAGAAATATTCAAACTGAGCATGAATAATAGAATCAGTAAATAAGTTCTGGGATATTCCTTAATGGAATAACAAACAATAGTAAAAATGAATCAATTATAGCTATACAAAGCATGACTCAATCCCAAAAAATTCTCACAGAAAAAATAAAAACATGTAGGCAAATACATAAGTATGGTTTCATTTAAATAAACTTCAAAATTTTCCAAAATTACCTAATAAATTACTATAGAATACAAACATGTGTAAAAAACTATAAAGAAAAGCAAAAAATAAAAAAGACAATATTTAGTGTAGTAGCTATGATATAGTCTAGCTCTGTGTCCCCACCCAAATCTCATCTTGAATTGTAATGTGAATTGTAATCCTCATGTGTTGAGGGAGACAATTCATGGGAGGTGATTAGGTCATGATGGTGGTTCCTCCATGCTATTCTTGTGATAGTAAGTGAGCTCTCATGAGAGCTGATGGTTTTACAAGGGGCTTTTCTCCCCTTCACTCTGCACTCATCCCCTCTCCTTCCGCTCTGTGAAGAGGTGCCTTCTGCCATGATTGTAAGTTTCCTGAGGCCTTCCCAGCCATGCTGAACTATGAGTCAATTAAACCTCTTTCCTTTATAAATTACCCAGTCTGAAGTATGTCCTTGCGGCAGCGTGAGAATGGACTAATACAAGTTACATCTGAGCAGGATGAGGGGTAAGGGATAGGGTCAGGAAGAGCATAAGTGGCAACTTCTAAATGAATGGTAATAATCCTTGTTTTTAGATGTGTGGTCTGTATGTGGGTATTCATTATACTTTGATATTTTGCACCATGCATATGTAGTATAAATATTGTTTTGATCCATTTAATATCTGATGTGTATATAAAAATAGGTAATGTTGGCTGGGCACAGTGGCTCACACCTGTAATCCTAGCACTTTGGGAAGTCGAGGTGGGTGGATCACGAGGTCAGGAGTTTGAGACCAGCCTGGCCAACATGGTGAAACTCTGTCTCTACTAAAAATACAAAAGTTAGCCAGGCACAATAGCGGGTGCCCATAATCCCAGCTACTCGGGAGGCTGAGGCAGGAGAATTGCTTGAACCCAGGAGGTGAAGATTGTAGTGAGCCAAGATCGTGCCACTGCATTCCAGCCTGGGTGACAGAACAAGACTCCATCTCGGGTGGGGGGATAAAAAGGTAATATTTTTTAAGCAATCTCTGAGCAAAGCATTGTGTATGTAGCATCCCGCTTGATTTTCATAACTCTGTCATTGTTCTCTCTTTTCAAAACTCGATATTTGAAAGCAGAACAGGGTCACTATAGTTAATATTAACTTCAATGTACACTTTTAAATAACTAAGAGTGTTATTAGACTGTTTGTAACACAAAGGATACATGTTTGAAAGAATAGATACCCCCATCCTCCATGATGTGATTATTTTGCATTGCACGCCTGTATCAAAACATCTCATATAACCCATAAATTTATACGCCATGTACCCCCAAATTAAAATATAATAATAATAATAGATTTTTTAAAAGGAAGAGAAAAAACTCTTCTTTTTTCTAATACAGATAAATATAAAAACTATCTTCTTAAATCTCATTCAAAAGTTTCTTCACATTAGAATTCAGGTTTTATAAACTAAATTGATTTGATGTGAATTGACATCCTTATGATATTAAGACTTCTTATGTTTCCATCAGAAAATGTCTGACTTTTTATCTCTTTTTAAGTAAATGCACTGAAACATGTCCCTTTGATAAACATTTCATTCCTCAACTCTAATTCTCAAACAGATGGATAGGAAAGACAGGGCTACAGTTTCATTCCTTGCACCAAAGAAGACGATGCAATGTAATATTTCTGATGGAAACTCGCTTTCTTTGATCACATAGAACTCTCACTTATGAGAGATAATTTCTTTGATCCTGTTGAAGAATGAAAAAGTAGTTGTGATTGTCTCTTTTCTGGTGGCCCCAAACATTTTTCAGCCTGAGAGAAATGCCCCAGAATAAGATTTAGAGTCAGAAAGAACTTTGGTTTCTGCAGCCAGCTTCTCCTGGCTTTCCATTTTTCCAATTTTCAGGAATTTTGAAAGCCAACTGTTAGACACAGCCATTAAACATAGCCATGCTAGGCTTAATACTTGGGTGATGACTTAATCTATACGACAAACCCACATGGCAAGAGTGTACTTATGTAATAAACCTTCACATATACTCCTGAACCTAAAAGTTAAGAAAAAGAAGAAAAATGAATTGTTATAGTTTAATAAATTATATTATCAGCATGGCAATAATTATTCAAAGCTATCATTTTTAATTATTTCACTACATTTCACTATTATCTACGCTCTTGACATTATTTACAATTATTGTAACTGTGATAGAAATGCTATATAACAACTTTCTACTATGCATCTTTTCCCAACTCTGTATCCATTAACTTCACCGTGTTTGAAATGAACTTCCATACCTTTTAATCTCTTCCTACCATTAATCATTTTTCAGTCTATTGGATCTGCCATATTTGGAGGAAAGTATCTTGAATTTTCCCATTATAACTATTATTACATTTTCTCTTTATATTATGTCTTTTCTTTATACATTTTGATGCTGTATTGTTTTGTAAATGATGATTAATGATGAGTAAACTTTTTGGTAAGATATAATAATTATTACTGCAAGTATAACTGTTTTATTTGATATTTTCACCTTAATTTTTAGTTTCCCTGGCATTAATACTTCCATTTGATATTTTTCTTCAATATTATGTGATACATATTTTCACTTATATATCATATAGAGGTAGATTTACTTTCTCTCAATATGAGAACCTCCATTTCTTCATGGGAAAATGTATCACTTTCTATGTATTTTCATTTCTAATATGTTTGATCTATTTTCTGCATCTATAATTTTGCTGCATATGTTTTCAGATGATTATTTTGAAGTTCTTTTCAAGTTCCTTCTCCAGAACATGCTGTCAAACTAGGGTAAGTTTTCTCATTATACATTAATTATTATTGTGAACTATCAAGAATAAAAACAGATATTTTCTCATCTTGAAAACATATCTTGAAATAGAATGACATTTTTAATTAAGAGCAGAGCCCGAGTATCAATACTCTCCCAGAAATCCTTCAGTCTCACAATGATTGCTACCAGGAGAGTAACTACTATTGCTTAGGTCAATTATGAGACTCTCGCAGCCATCTGAAAGCTGGCCATCTCGCAAACAAGATGACCTCTTTCTTCAACCATGGCAAACCTTTCGGAGACATGTTATTGAACATAGTTTTCACAACGGCGCTGTCCCTATCATTTAAACTGCAATAGCATGTATGTTTTGAGGATATTGTCATTCCTTTGTGCTCCCATGGTTTAATATGTAATCTATATTCTGAGTCTCAAAGACACATTTTTCCTCTAAACATGAGGCTAATCTCTCTTCTGTCTGCAGATGTATTATAACTGACAGCATGAATTATATATTTAATCCTGTGACCTAATAGTATTAATTAGCTTTACATTTTAATTCACACATCAAGAAAATACCTGTACTGTGAAAAGCTTTTATGCCTATGGTGCAGAAGAAGTCTACCCTAAACTAAAATTAAACAGAAGTCTAAACTAAAATTAAAGCTAGTTTAACACTGCAAGATTTTTTTCCTTATCATGCTATGAATGCATTGTTATGTATATAGTTTATTACCATTGCATTTCCATTGACCCTTTGTGTTAGGAATTAATTTTGTTCAACAATAAACTATCAGAAATCCTAGGATTCACTCCTACTGTGTTATTGGATAACAATGTGACCTCAGGAAATCACTTAACTTGAAAGCACCACCTGCAACTCTAAAATGTATTGATTTTTCAGGGGATATTAAGGTTTTCAAGACTCAATCTACTTTCCAAAATGTTCAGGCATGGTTGTCTCTGTACCTGGTGAAAGCTCCACCTCCTTATCAGTCTGGATGACTCCCACTGATCTTTTGAACATCTACTAAAATGTTTACCTCCTTTCTGAAGTCTTTTCTTGCTCATTGAGAGAGGGTTTGATTGACAGCCTATTTCTTTCTTTCTTTTTTTTTATTATACTTTAAGTTCTAGGGTACACGTGCACAACGTGCAGGTTTGTTGCATATGTATACTTGTGCCATGTTGGTGTGCTGCACCCATCAACTCGTCAGCACCCATCATCTCATCATTTACATCAGGTATAACTCCCAATGCCATCCCTCCCCCCTTCATCCTCCCCATAATAGGCCCCGGTGTGTGATGTTCCTATTTCTTATGATAAACTGGAAGCTCCTTCCAAACAGGTACTGTGGTGTCAACTCTAACTTTTACAGCCCCTGAGGCCTAGCTTAACGCTTAAAACAGAGTAGGCACTTAAAAGTATGAATATGTCCTACTTAATTTATGATAAATCACTGGTTAAACAAATATACACACATGCATGAACACCCTGCCTTAGGAACATGTGACTAGGAAATAATTTGGGTTTAATCTATTTTTTTCTGTATACAAAAAAGATAACCCAATAGGCAATCACAGTTCATTCTGCATTTATGTAGGTTTGAGAAAATACACAGTTGTGATGCCCACACACTAGCTTTAAAATTATTACCTGAGCATTAAACCAGTGTTGAAGAGGGAAGAACTGTTCCACTTTAAATTAACAGGGTGTAGGATTCAGCACTTAGGAAAATGGAACGATTACACTTGGATCTACATTATGAGTTTTTCCTCTTGTTATATAAGAAACATAATGAATGGCCAATTTTTTGCCAATCCCTAATAAAATGCAAAGAGAAAACTCAGTTATTGAGTGCTGAGAAATTAAGATGATTCTATTATGTTATAATTAGTAAGATGACCAAAGCCTTCAGTATAAAAAGGAATGGCACTTTGATGGAGAAATGACAGTTACTAGGTTGTTATTTTGAGTCCAGGAAGTTGCCAGAAACACCTCATAACTGAATACACAGTCTGGCTGGCTTGGTGCAGTATGACCTCCAACCCAATCACAGGTGGCCATTCTCTGTATCCTAGGAACTCTTCAGAGACAAAAATTTCAATGTATTATTTGACAGGAAGGTGATATTCTAAACTACCTAGATGCTATCTTTATGTCTATAACAAGGGGCAAATGCTCCCCCTCCAAAAATCTATTTTACCCAAATAAAATCTTCCTTAGTTTTGTTGTTTTTATTTATATGAACCCTCCTAATGAGCTATATCACAACTAAATCATATAATGTGTAATTAAAATAATTTTACAAGCATATAATTTTGTGATAATTTTCAGTTTAGGTATGCAGAACAATTTTAATTAGTAGATATGGATTCAACTTGATATTTATGACAGTTAAAAGATAAAGTGCTATGTTGAGAGTAGTTTTTCTGATTATTTTATAACATTTTTGCGTGAGTCTTATTAACTAAGTCTTATAGATATATGAAAAAAATGTAACATGCAAAGAAAATGTGATTCTCCATGCTGACAGATCTAACATAGCTATTCATATTTATGTTAATAGCATTATAAATTCTGATTGTTAGAGGCAAATTAATATTGTCACTAGGAATCACATTTGACAGCCCCCAGGAGATGAGGAAATTATACAGATGAACAATATGTAATATAAAGAGCTTTTGTTATGTTGATATCAATGGCAACATCAAATTAAAGTTACTTCTGGAATTTGTGATTAATATTTTGTTCACCTTTTTGACAACTAGAATTCCAATTAACTGTTACTAATAACTTAACATTGAAATAATCAACACAGTTTACTAATTACAATCTGAAAATCAAACCTAAGATTAAGGGTCATATTAAGAGAAAGAAATTAATAATATTTTTATTTAGAAAGGATACAATTGGTATTATACAGGAGTCTTTTTTTCAAACTGTTATTGCTATCTAATGAAGTTTTGGGTAACTAGATAAATGAGTTGAACAGTAAATACCAAATAGTTCCCTGTTACCCTCTGTATATTGGGGCTATGGGTTATTTTTATATCATTCACTTATTTTTGAGAAATCATCTTTGTCGATAATGGCCACATATTGTCCTATGAACAAAGCATTTAAAATTGCTTTTAGAAATCTTAAAAACCTATGTGTTTTTGAATTATTTTCCTTATTGTGCTTGTGAGGGTGAGGAGAATATCCCTTCTTAGGCCACCTCTAGAGTGGATAAATTGATTTAAAGAGGAAACACAGTAGGCAGAAGATTCCCTGATTCTGGTCAACTCTTCTCTTTCTGCATTCACTCCATATTACATTTTAATTACAATTATTTGAAATACATACTGATCTAGACAAAGTGGATTCTCAATTTTCATTAGTTGCTCAGAGTCCCATGATACAACGTGAAATAAAACCATGCACTTATTTACCATTGCTGTTTTTCCTGGCTACTAGGTATTCACCAACCAAGCCAGCGGTCTCGCAGTTAATTTCGCTCGGCCACAAGGAGGAATGGCAAAAATGAGTCATTCAACCCTTCTTCCAGGAGCTGGGCTGAGCCTATAGCAGGAGCAATATTTTTATGGTGCAGTGTGGAAGGTCTTAGTGGCTGTTCTCTCTCAGCTCCAGTCTTTCAAGAGTCAACTGCAAATCATAACTAGGAAACAAAGTCAAATACTGCTTTCAAAGAGGAAAATAGAGCCACTATAATCAGATAAGGACAAGATGTTTTGAGAGAGAGACCAGCAAAGATCTGTAATCAAAGCGCAAGGAGAGAAATCCATTTTTTTTTTTTTTTTTTTTTTTTTTTTTTTTTTTTTTTTTGCTAAATGCTGGTCTTGTAACCTGGAGGGAGCTCTCTATATCTCCAGGTTCAGAACCAGGCAGAATACAGGTGAGTCCAAGCAAATCCATCTCTGTCCCTAGAGCTGTCTAAATTACTGTCAGAAATAGTTTCCATATTGGCATATAAAGCACAGGACTTACAGTCTTGCGTTGCTTAATGACAAGGACAAGTTCAGAGAAAGGCGTTGTTAGGTGATTTTATTTTTGTGAGAACATCCCAGAACGTACTTGTACAAACCTAGACGGTGTGACATTCGACCCACCTAGGCTGTATGCTACAGCTTATTGTTCCTAGCCTGCAAACGTGTGCAGTGTGTTACTGTACTGAATACCATAGGTAATTGTAACACAATTATAACAATTTGTCTCTCTAATATCTAAAACTAGAAAAAATAATGTATTGCCCAACTTCATTACAACAGTTATGACATCACTAGTAGATGGGAATTTTTCAGCTCATTTCTAATCTTATGGAACCACTCTTGTATTTGTAGTTGACTGAAACATTATTATTCTGTGCACGACTGCAATTATGCAGACTTTCAGATGAGTCCATCAAAATACTTTAAGTGATCTATTTATTTTTCTACAATCTCATTGCATGTATAGGATGAATTTAGGGACAGGTATGAGGCTAACAAATGAGACATTGTTTAATCAGATAATGTGCACCTTAAAACAATATACAATTCCTCCAAAATATTCTGTGCATAGCTCTTGCAACTGGCCAAGAACCTGCTACAAGTTGTAGTGTGTCGTGAGTGAAATAAAGGTTCTAAGAATGAAAAGCATATCCTAGGCAAAACTAACTTTAAGGAAGATAAATAGTAAAGAAAGAGTTCAGAACAGGGCAATAGTGTATATATACACCTTACATGTCAATATCAACATCAACAGTGTCAAATATGCACTGTATCTGGCTTCTCAGAAAGAAACCTTAAACAAGATCCCACATCCACCAGAGATGGGATATGAGGGCATTGTGCTAGGAATGTATGCTGTGATAACTGGAGAACAGGAGATGCCTGCTTTCTGTTACCTTGTCTCCATGGTTGACTATAAACCCTTTTCTCTTCCACTGTAATTGCTGCACCAGTGCTTGTGGCTCTTAGTTACATTTTTTTTTTTTTTTTTTTTTTTGAGACGGAGTCTCGCTCTGTTGCCCAGGCTGGAGTGCAGTGGCCGGATCTCAGCTCACTGCAAGCTCCGCCTGCTGGGTCCATGCCATTCTCCTGCCTCAGCCTCCCGAGTAGCTGGGACTACAGGCGCCCGCCACCACGCCCGGCTAGTTTTTTGGTTTTTTTAGTAAAGACAGGGTTTCACCGTGTTAGCCAGGATGATCTCGATCTCCTGACCTCATGATTCGCCCGTCTCGGCCTCCCAAAGTGTTGGCATTACAGGCTTGAGCCACCGCGCCCGGCCAGTTACAAATTTTTTTGTTTGTGACTGGTGTATATGCAACATGAGGCAGGTATACTGCCTTTGTTTGTTATGACTTCATTTGTTTGAGGCACAAAAGAGATATGATTAAACTCCTGCTTCAAACTAACGCAGATTGTATCCTCACAGGGCCAATTTTGATGAGTCTGTCCTAAGCTTCAGCACAAATAAATAAAAATGTAATATATTTTCATGCTATTTATTACTCACTAATATGATCACAAGTGAAATAAAATGCCTCCACGTTTCTCACACTGGAATTTTTTTAAGCTGCCATTTACTCAATTACGAGATTGAGACCCAAGCAGGATCAATCTCTGATATTCTTTTCTCAGAAGGGTTTTGTTTTCCTCCGCTCATTGTTGGTAATAACCTCTGATTCTATTTCATAATAGAATTGAAAGGAAACAACTATATAAGCTGAGAGCGAATAATTGTATTATTCTTTAAATGAGCCCATTGAAATGGCAAGGAAGGGACATTATAAATCTTTTTTACTGGGATATATATTGAGTTTTTATAGGCCTAAGTTTGTGAAATGCTACACCATATTACCATTTTCAGGATCCCACTGAGGGCTACCACAGTAATAGTAATCACAATAATTATAGACGCAGATAGCAACTATCTTCTAATCAGTCAGCTGTCTCTAAGCAACCAGGTTTAACAAGGCTAGCAATTGGCACCTCACATATTCATGGAAAAGTAAAACTCTCAGAATTTAGTCATTACAGAACCAACGCCATAAGCTATCTGGCGTCTATTGGATTTGTCACGCGTATCCTCAATGTCTGGGATCTAAACTAGCTCTCCCAGTTTTATAAACTGGGTGGTGATCATGTGTTTCTTTTGTGCTAAATGCTTAATGATTGATTCAAATGTAACTTTTACTAAAATCATATGTGAGGTTCATTTAACGCACAACAAATTCTTTTTAATCCTAAGATGTTTATTGGGAATTAGAATGTACACAGCCATATGCTATAACACAGATGACATAAGTCATGCTTTATAATTTTAGGTCACGGGGACCTATTCTTTCGGCCATGTCTCTGTATAACTCCTTCAGCAGTTTTGACTGAATGAACAAGACAGTTAACCAAAAATTTTAAAGGAATACCACTTCAGACAGTCTGTGAGAAAGTCATTAGCATATCGCTGACCAGGTACCTTTCTTTCTTTAAAATCAGGGATCAGAGTAATTAACCCCAGAAACTATAAGGATATGCTTTCATATCAGCTGACCTTGCATTTGTATTATGGTTTATTTCTTTTTCTGGCTTTTTCATATGCAGAATCTCATTTGGTTCTTAATCAACCCTGAAAATTAATCAGGGCAAGATCTGTAATCTGAATTTTCAGGTAAGAGAAATGAGACACTGAAAGGTCAAGAAGTTTACCCAAGGTCAATATGGAAGAATTAGGACAAGCGTCTGGCCCATTCCTTTTCTAGAAATATCACATTGATTTATTTGTTATACAGCCAGGGGTCAGCATGGTGCGGGGCATGAGGGCAAGGAGTGACATCTATGCTCTCTGAATTCACCAGTCAGTATTGCATTTTTTTCCTTCAATGTTCATGCATAATTTCACTTGGTCTCAGCAGCTGTATATCTGATTGAAAGACGTGTTTCTGCCAGAACTATGCCTGTAAGGGCCCTCCCTTCTAGCTGTAGGAAGCCTACCTGGTATTGTATTAGGTAGAATCTATGACATCTTTCTTTGTTTAGTTAATTTGGAGAAGTCTGCAGGGACCTTGCTTCTTATTACAAGGCTCACTCACTGGGAAACTATGTCTCTCCAATTGTGCTGCGCTGTTCATGATCTATTTAAGTAATAGTGACATTTGGTCAAAAGAAAAGCTCTCCCTCGGACTACCTTTGCCGCTGCCAATACAACTGCGTATACACAAGGGAAGCAAAACCATGGGATTTATGCTCTCTTCCACTCTCCCTTTTTACTGTTGAACAAAATCAAATATAATAGCTGCAGTGGTCACAAATGCAGGCACGTCCCACATTTGTCTGCATAATTAAATCTATTCAAACTGGGCACAGCAGAAATGCACTAAAGGTCTACTCTCTGTTAACAAATCTGTAACAGGTTCCAGGCCAAGTATGACTGTGCAGGAGATGCAGTTTATCTGCAGTGCTTTTTTCTTTTCTGATACTCCTTCCCTGCTTAAATAGGACTTCACTGGCAGCCAGTGCCTTTGGATCTCTCCTAATCTATAATGGCAGAAGGAAAACTTTTGAAGGGATTTATTAGAGTCTGCTAACTTACCTAATTCTCACTGATGTGTTAGTAATATATCAAGTGAAGTATTTGGGGCTTAATCTCAAAATATGATTTCTGATGATAGAATTTTTGGTAATCTGCTCTAAAGATAGATGTCACATAAGTTGGGGCAGAGTTGGTCTTTCATCCCTCACATAATATGGAGGTGGTCCCTTAATACCTCGAATACAAGAATAATATTATAACTCTCTATTATTATAAAACGAAATGTCCTTACAGCATGGAAGAGAAGCACATATATTCCAGCTGAATATACAATTATAAAATGATACCGAAACTATTATTCCCCTAATGAAACTTTATTTAAAGTCGTATACCCATTTCCAAATCTATTTTTTTTTTCTGATATGGATATGCTAGACTTCAAAATTACAGCAAAATTAACCCACCCTCCATGTTGCTACCTGACTGATATGGTTTGAATCTGTGTCCTCAGCAAAATCTCACTTTGAATTTTAATCCCCAGCGTTGGAGGTGGGGCCTGGTGGGAGGTGGTTGAATCATGGGGCGGATTTCTCATGAATAATTTAGCAGTATCCTCTTGGTGCTGTCCTCATGGTAGTGAGTGAGTTCTCAAGAGATCTGGTGTTGAAAAGCATGTGGGGCCTCCCACTGCTCTCTCTTGCTCCTGCTTTTGGCATGTGAGACGCTTACTTCAGCTTTGCCTTCTGTCATGAGGAAAATCTCCCTGAGGCTTCCCTAGAATCTCAGCAATGTTGCTGCCACGCTTGTACAGCCTGTAGAACTATGAGCCAATTAAACCTCTTTTAAAAATAAATTACCTAGTCTCGGATATTTATTTATAGCAATGCTAGAATGAACCAATACACTACCCCTTCTTTATTTCTCTTTCATAGGCATATTCAGTAGTTAAGGTAAGTTTCCTTTAAAAGTGACAATAGTAGTCAAATGCCTCCCACACATCACACAACTATCACAATGCATCACACATACACACCCAACAGAACTCCTGGATCAGGTTTGCCGTTCTCAATACAACATACTATTGTAACGTAAAAGCAGCCTCAACTTTTATTTCAAATGAGAAGTTTTGCATATCTTCATCTCGGTTGTTGAGTCCTGCCTTCAAATTTAATTCCACTGGACCTTCTTCAGAGCAGTGAATTTGGCAATTAATAATTTGTTCATAACCATTTGAGATACCTTTATGTGTTAGGTCATTTGGGTATAAAATATGTACAAAATGTTTACCTGGCCTTTTTATAACATTCAGTGTTCACAACAAGCTTTCGTAAAAAAAATATTCAAATGAATTATGCATTCCATTGTTCTAGAGCATGGACAAGAGGAGCTTGGCACAGGGGAATACCTATAATTTCACCGTAAGAAGAAAATAAATGAGAAAAACAGGCAGAGGGATTGGGTTAAGGAAAAGCATAGATATGTGGAAGTGTGTTAAAATTCCAATGGCCTCCAAACCCAGAATCCATTAAAATTATCCAGGGAGCTTTTTAAAATTTGTATTTCTGGGTTCTACTAAAAAAGCAGAGAATCTGGAACTTGTGAATAGAAGACCCAGAAATCCACATTTAATCGAAAGTGTACTGCTAGCCTGGCCAGTTTTGAGAACTAATGATCTAGTTTGCTGAGTGCATTTATTCCTCCAAAAAGTATTTATGGACCTCCAATTATGCATCAGACATGGTTTTAGATGCTTGGATAAAGTAGACAACAACCGTATTATTGTGTAGCTTACATTCTGGCAGTGTGAGGCAGATACTATTCTAAGTACAGTATGTGGAGTAACCAAATTATTTTGTACTAAACCCCTATCAAGTCTTCATTTCCCTTATGAGGCAAGCTAAGGCACAAAGAGTTTAAACAATTAATCTAAAGTTGCATAACTAGCAGGAGGGAGACTTGGAATTCTCAAATGCGATCTAACTCCAGACCTCTCATGCATGGCTGGCTACATATTTTGCAGGGCCCAGTGCAAAATGAAAATGCAAGGCCATTTGTTCAAAAAGCAATAAAAAGCACTGTTAAAGGTACTAAAATACAAAGTACTTTTCTTTCTTTTGTGTCCTCTTTCTCAACTTATTTTTAATTTGAGATTTAATGTGATTCTAAGAAAGCAAAATTAGATTTTAAATTATTAGTATGACAGGTATCTGTCGTTATATTGTACAATATCAGTTTTAAATGCAAGTATAAGAGCATTTAGCACATATGCAGCATCAATTAAATCATAAAATTTGTATTTTATTATTACAAAACAGTGGAGATTCTTCACAAAAACATCTCAGTTGTTTCTATTTTATTGGAGATATATATATATACACATATATATATATAAATTTTTTTTTTTGAGATGGAGTTTCACTCTTGTTGCCCAGGCTGTAGTGCAATGGCATGATCTCGGCTCACTGCAACCTCCACCTCCTGGTTTCAAGCTATTCTCCTGCCTCAGTCTCCCGAGTAGCTGGGATTACAGGCTTGCATCACTATGCCCTGCTGATTTTGTATTTTTAGTAGAGACGGGTTTCTCCATGTTGGTCAGGCTGGTCTCGAACTCCTGGCCTCAGGTGATCCACCTGCCTCAGCCTCCCAAAGTGCTAGGATTACAGGCGTGAGCCACCATGCCCAGCTGGATAGACACACATATATTATATCAACATCCTCTACCTTCCTTTTATGGATGAGTAAGGAAAAGATGCATTATCTTTTTAGTTCCACTGTTTTCTATGTCATCATTTATAGTGTGAGTGGTTTGCTAATACCTGGCAAGTAACATGAGTAAGAAAGGATATGATGTGGTTCCTTTGTCATTTGTATATCTAGGAGTCATTATGCCTTTTTATGATTGAAGAAAGTTTTGGTCCATATGGACAGTGTGGCCTCTCTTGGCTTCCAGCTTCTGCACTTAAACACAGTTGTAAACACAAGTAACGTAATTATTTTACATTCACTTTGAATCAGGCTGTACTTTCATGCATTGTGGGTCTACCAAAATTCTGAGATCACGATGTATTGTAAATGCTATGTGGGAAATGCATGGAAAAAAGTAGTGTACATGTGTTTTGTGCGTATCTTCTCTGCTCACACACAGGCTCTGTTTTCTCATAGGACTTCAATAAAACACCAGTTCAAAGATGAAATTATTTAGTGTTTCAAGATGGCTGCAGAACAGCATAAAACCAAGCATGGTGCCCCTCTTAGCCCCGCTGTAAAACTTCAATGCTCACATGCTCATGATATCAGTCCTATCTTTGGGTTTAACTACTACTCTATACTACATCCTGTATAAGGTGGCTCAGGTTGACCCTCGATCCTTGTTATTCTTGTCTAAGTTCATTCCTGTGTATAATGTCTCTTTTGTAGTATAGTGGCTGTGATCAACTATAATCCTCTACAGCTGCTGTTCTCAGACTAGAAAGCACTATTTCCTCACTTAGACATTCGCACTAAATGGATTCCTAAACTTTGTAATTTGCACAGTTGCAGTGTTCTAACTCATTCTCCTTCTTTCACTATTCATTCCCACTACCTATCATAATATTACCTCTATTATTATGTGCCAGTGTCTCTTCAAAGTGCTTCTTTTAATCCTCATAGCAGTGCTAACAGAATATACAGTACCTTATATGCATAGGTAGAATAGTGGCTCCTTAAGATGTTCACATGTCATAGTTCCTTGAACCATTAAATATGTTACATTACATATCAAGAAAGAATTACGGTTGCAGATGGAATTAAAATTCATAATTAACTGATCTTAAAACATGGAACTTACTCTGGATTATCTACTGGGCCCAATGTAACCACAAGGATCCTTAAAAGTGGAAAAGGGGAACAGAGGGGGAGTTGGAGTGATTCCTTGTGCGAAAGACTCAACCTATCATGGCTGGTTTAGAAGATGAGAGGGAGTCATTAGTCAAGGAATGTTGACAATCTCTACAAGTTGGAAAGACAAGAACACAGATTCTTCCCTATAGCCTCCAGAAAGGTATGTAGCCCTCCCGACACTTAGATTTTAGCCCAGTAAGGCTTGCATCAGACTACTGTCCCCTGAGCAAATGTCTTACATTTAGAGTTCTCGTTACATTTCTGTTGGATAGAGGTAACATAGCCCACTGCTTTATAAATAGTAGTTAGTAAATGTTTTTACATAAAGAATCAAAGAATCACTTTCAGGAAATAATAGCCTCTTTTGTGAAGTGTTTATAATATTCTCAATGTTTAACATATACCTCTACTTCCACTAAGAAAAAGCAACTAGGGAGTGTGAACCAAACGAAAGTTTTGTAAAAAGTGAAAAACCTAGCAGTAACCTCAGACAAGCAGCTGTCCTGGACATTTTGCATTCCTCATCTGTCTTTTTTTTTTTTTTTTTTTTTTTTGCAAATTATGCTCCAAGAAGATGTTGCATTTATCATTCTAAAACATGAAAAATACATGTCAAAGCTACTGTCAAGAGGCCACATAAGTCTTGAAGACACTTATTTGCCAGTGTTCTGTACATTACTGCCTTTTTTATGCATTGCTGGCAATTTTTTAAAGAAAAAATAGGGAGTTTAAGTAAACCTTATTAAAGCTTGCAAAGAAAACATCAACTAAGACCCGTTAACTTCATTAGGAACCAGCAATTAGCTAAAGTTGTTAATTATTTAAGGAGCTTCTTATTATACCTGCCAACCTGAAATCCCACGTTGAATAAAATGTATATCTTCCCTAATTTGGCTCTCAGGTTGCATGTTTATATTTTGCAGTCTTCCAGGATCCTCCGTGATATACGTAATTTTTTATGTTTCTTCTTCCTTCATTGCGTGCTAATTCCTCTCACCACTGCTTTCACCTCTGCCAGGTCCTGAAAGAGAACAGGTAGTTTTCACTACAGAGAAGCTACCAATCCAATATTCTCTGCATAATTTATATGTACAGCAGGGGAAAATTAGCAGCATACTTCCACTGTGTCATTTACACAGTTATGCTCAATCACTCTTCCCTAAAGCCACCACCATTTTTATTTCCAAGCATTGCCTTTTCCCCCTGTGTCTTTCATTCCCTTCTTATCTATTGGGTTATATTCCCATAGGCCCACCTGAAAGTCTGTCAAACTAGTTCCTGATCTTCAGTCCTAGTTTGTTTTGACATCACAGGCTAACATGAAACACAAAAGAAAACATACTGCTCTTACCTTCAATCTTTTTATGAAAAATCATGAATTATGCAAGCTCTGAATTTTATTCTGAAAGTTTTATTTTTATCCATCATCTATAGCTTCGACTTTAGATATTAATTCTAAAAATAAAATATCATTGGCTGATTTATCGTTTTGTAATTAACTGTAAATAAAACATCTACCTATAACTGATTACATCAACCAATCTAAATGCTCTTTCTTGTGGTGCTTCTAATACCCCCACACCTCATCATCTCTCTTGCCTCTATCTGCCTATTATCTTTTGGGTTTTCTCACTTTACCTCCAAAATAGCTGTAAGTGTACTTAGGTAATTATTTTATTGAGGAGACTCAGCTCTTTCATGCATATGCATCAAACTGTATTATTTCTTCCTGTAGTTCAGCTGAACTTTCCTTTATCAACTTCCCCTTTCCCATTAATTAGTGGGTCTGTTAATTACATTTTTGCAAGATGCCATACATTTTTCAGTTAGTATCATTACGTGGGCCCATTGTAACATGTAAGACTCAGTTTTATGTTTTCAGTTGATGAAAACATCTACCTCAAACAATGGTCAAACTCATTTTCTCCGTCTCACTGTGTAGACTAATAATGCACTAAGCTCCACAAGCTAGTAAAGAGGAAGGAATAGGCATGGCATGGCCCTGAAAGGGTTCCTCCCCCTTTTCTCTTCAGGGCAGTAATCTCTGCAGGATTGGCGGCTAGATGTCAGGATAGAGGCAGCAGAGGTGAACTTACTTGACCACAGGAACTGGCAGTAGGGAGGTGTCCCTGGCCTCACCCTACTTTTGGCAAGTTTAATCTCATCATGGTGGGCCCTGCTGATGCGAGGCTCTCTGGCAGCGGCAGCTTCATGGAAATGCTGTCTTTCCAATCGCACAGGGCCCCATGCTCAGAAGGGCCTGCACTTGACACAGTGTTCTGCTTTGCCATCAGGAAATTCTTAATTTTTGAACAAAGGGTCCAACATTTTCATTTTGCCTGGGCCCATGAATTATGTAGTTGGTCCTGGTCTTTGGGTACGTAGTGGTCTTGCTTTTCTCTGAATACTATTCAACTCTATTAAAAAAATCTTGCTTTATTAAGGATGCCCGCAAAGGGGAAACCCTCTGCCATTGCAAATGTCAGCCACAACACCTCATCACCCACTCAGTGGGGCATTCCATCACTTGTCCTGTGATGCCATGAGGTTATTTACTTCCCATGAATGTTTCTTCACATTAGCCATTGAAACTGATTGGATCATTTTCTTTTTTCTTTCTTTACTTAAAAAAATTTTATATATATATATAATTTAAATAAATATATATACACACACATATACGTATATGTTTGTGTGTATCTATGTGTGTGTATATATATATGTGTGTGTGTTTTCTATAGCCTCTAAAAATCACTAAGAACAGAAATACATGGGGGTTGCCCTCATCCATTCTCTTTCCAGACATAATATAATGTAATTCCTTTTAATAAGAAATATGAAACTTAAATAAAAGTTAATCAACATAGATAAGTATTTAGGAATTGAAAAATTTGTATTAGGGCATTTTACTGCACTATTTTAATTCTTTCCTAGTTTTATGCCACAAATTATGCCAATGTGCATAGCAACTTGTTTTAAGCTCTTCTTTTATTTAGTTGAAAGTGAAGAGTTGGAAACAATCTTACTTAGAAATGAATGTTAGCTGTTCATCAGAGTCATTCACTTTTAAAACTTTTCCTCTAATATTTCCATTTGTCTTTTTGGTACCACAGAGGAATTTGGTACCCAAAGCAACACATGTGATTCAGATACAGAATAGGTCAAAGATAGGCTTTACCTTCATACATTTGAGAAGAATGATTGTGAAAAGGGTAAAAAGCTAATATAACATTAATTTAGGAAAGAATACAGTTGGTATATCACTGAATTAAATTACCTCCTGCCATATCAAACCAAAATGAGGTCTATAAAGGATAAGCTACTTCTGAAGATTTCATAACCACTGTATTCTTCCAACATGAAATTAATATTTAGTGAGCACCTAATGCATCAGAAGATGAGGATTCAGAGATGAACAAGACATATTTTCTGCATTCATAGAACTTACAGTTTAATGGAAGATACTGATTCCTTAATGCAGACGTTCTATTTTGCCATGAAGTTCAAGGGCAGTATATGATTGATAGTCTCTGGCAATTGGTGATATAAAATGGAGAGGCAGAAGACAAGCGGAGCAACAAAATCACAGCACTAGAAGAAACTTTTGTGAGCTTTCTTATTATTGTCAGTTTACAAAAGAAGCCACCAAACACAGACCCAAAAAATGGCAAGTGATTTTCCCAAGGCCCCTGAGTAAAAAGGCCTCCACTGTTTTTGTCTGCCCTGCATTCACTCCTCCTCCTTTTGGTAATGACATCCTATCCTTGTTTGGAGGTATTAGCCCTCCTACACTGGCTATAGTCTTGTAAACACTGCCATTCAAGGAAAACTGTCCTCCTCAGCCAAGCATAAGTATGTGTCTCAAACCAGGATAAGCAACCTCTCCCTATAATTGGTAATGGTTGGGGGTAAATCTTCTCAACAGTTTTCCAAAGAAAACTCTCTATTGTTCTTGATACTTAAGCATGATTGACTAAAAATGACCATAAATTATTTGCAATCCTTTCCTATGAGAAGTGGTTATTTCTCCACCCATTGAATCTAGGCTGAACTTGTAACTTGTTTTGACCAACGGAATGTGACTGAAATGATGATCTGCAAATTCCAAGTCTAGTCATCATGGAACTTTGCAGCTTCCCCTCCACTGTTTTGGAATGCCACTGCCATGTGAAGAAACCCAAGCTATTCTCCTAGAGGATGAGACATGACATGAAGAGAGAGACCCAGCAGCCAGTCACCACCAACATAAGACATGTGATTGAGACCATTTCTCACCCAACAGACCCACTCACCAGTAGCTACTTAAGTGACCTCAACAACTCAACTTTAAAAGAAAAAAACATATATCAGCAATTCTAAACAACATCGAATGCATGTGCTTCTAAGTTTTTGATTATTTCTTATTTCACTTTCAACTAAATGGAAAAATAACCTACTCAACCTAATCTAAGTTGTCATCTGATAATTAAATAATTATGTCTGATAAAACCTTGGTATGATTTTGGGTATACGCCTAGCAAGAAATTAAATAATTTGAGCCCACCCCAAATCACTGGCCCACAGACTAATGAGCAACTAAAATGGTGGTTGTTTTAAGCCACTAATTTTTGGTATAGTTTCTCACATTCTCAAAATGTTATTTAGTTATTTACTCTGTTATCTGCTCCACTCCAGGTAGGAATTAATTTGTTTTTTGGTTAGTAATCCAAAATCAGACTTTCTTGTTTACAACATAATTCTTGAGGCACACACAGATTTAAAAGAATGACCTTCTAGGCTTCCCAGGTGAAAATCCAGGATTCCTTTCTCATATTTTCTGTTGATTTCAAAGAAAATAAATAAACCCACAAGTTTTGCAGAAATGAAATTCATATAACTGAAAGTGCTTTGGGAACAAAGGGAGAAGTCAGTCAATTGAGGGAGGAGCAAATTAACTTAACTCAGAGACTTACTGTTAGTCCTTCTGTCAACATGATCACCCACAGGACTCCCTCATCTCCCTTGGAGCTGGCACTCCTTAATTTTTTTGGAGGTGAAAGGACACAAAGATAGATGTGTACCTGCCCCCCACCTGCTACACCCTTGTTCTACTCTCTAATCTTTGCACATACCAGAGATTTTGTAAGTTCTGTGAGTACCTGGTTTTCTGCACGTACCAGAGATTTTGTTTTGCACATACCAGAGATTTTGTAAGTTCTGAGGCAAGGTCACAAGACGTGTTTAAGTAAGATAAACTCTTGCTGCCATAAACCTGCTCTCCTGCCTCAAAGTTTGAACCAAAATATCAGAAATGGCGGGAACCAATCATAGTTAGCCAAATCGCCTTGTTCAAACACTAGCCAATCATATATCTGATTTGTATAATAACTCTATGCCCACTTTTCTTAGACTATATAACATTGTTCGGAGCTCAGTGGGGGAGCTCTCCTGCCCGTCTC
>NW_012098321.1:6200021-6200274 GCF_000951045.1 Mandrillus leucophaeus | reverse complement strand
CTTGCAGGCTTTGTTCATTTCTTTTTCTTCTTTTTTCTTAGATTTCTCTTCTCCCTTCATTTCATTCATTTGATCCTCAATCGCTGATACTCTTTCTTCCAGTTGATCGAGTCGGTTACTGAAGCCTGTGCTTTTGTCATGTATTTCTCATGTCATGGTTTGCATCTCTGTCTGTCCGTTTACGGCCTTCTCTGTGTTAATTATTCTGGTTATCAATTCTTCCACTCTTTTTTCAAGATTTTTAGTTTCTTTG
>NW_012098321.1:6197910-6198871 GCF_000951045.1 Mandrillus leucophaeus | reverse complement strand
GAATTGTGCTACTATAAACATACATGTGCAAGTATCTTTTATATAATGACTTCTCTTCCCCTGGGTAGATACCCAGTGGTGGGGTTGCTTTTAGTTCTTAAAGGAATCTCCACCCTGTTTTCCATAATGGTTGTACTAGTTTAGATTCACACCAGCAGTGTAGAAGTGTTCCCTCTTCACCACATCCATGCCAACATCTATTATTTTTTTGATTTTTTGATTATGGCCATTCTTGCAAGAGTAAGTTGGTATCACATTGTGGTTTTGATTTGCATTTCCCTGATCATTAGTGATGTTGGGCATTTTTTTTCACATGTTTATTGGCCATTTGTATATCTCCTTTTGAGAATTGTCTATTCTTGTCCTTAGCCTACTTTTTTATGGGATTGTTTGTTTTTGTCTTGCTGATTTGTTTGAGTTCATTGTAGGTTCTGGATATTAGTTCTTTGTCCGGTGTATAGATTGTAAAGATTTTCTCTCACTCTGTGAGTTGTCTGTTTATTTTGCTAACTGTTCCTTCCTCATTGGTTTAGTTAGATCCCAACTATTTATCTTTGTTTTTATTGCTTTTTGTTTTGGGTTATTGATCATGAAATATTTGCCTAAGCCAATGTCTGGAAGGGTTTTTCCAAAGTTATCATCTAGAATTTTTATAGTTTCAGGTCTTAGATTTAAGTCTTTAATCCAACTTGAGTTGATTTTTGTATAAGGTGAGAGATGAGGATCCAGTTTTATTCTCCTACATGTGGCTAGCCAATTATCCCAGCACCATTTGTTGAAAGGAGTGTCCTTTCCCCCATTTTATGTTTTTGTTTGCTTTGTCGAAGCTCAGTTGGTTATAAGCACTTGGGTTTATTTCTGGGTCCTCTATTCTGTTCCATTTGTCTATGTGCATATTTTTATACAAGTGCCATGCTGTTTTGGTGACTATGGCCTTATAGTATAGTTTGAAATCAGGTAA
>NW_012098321.1:6193056-6195370 GCF_000951045.1 Mandrillus leucophaeus | reverse complement strand
GCATTCCCTAGTGAGATGAACCCAGTACCTCAGTTGAAAATGCAGAAATCATCTGTCTTCTGTGTCGCTCACGCTGGAAGCTGGGGACTGGAGCTGTTTCTATTCGTCCATCTTCAAAGGTACGCTTTTGAAATGACAATTCTATGACAGTGCTTTTGAACACCACAGGCTGGAGAAGATTGTTCTTGGAATTAAAATTTAAAAATAAAATCAAAAGGGACACAATTCAGATTCTTTTCATGTTCATTTTTGCTACATTCTGAAATCTTGAAAATATTACAAGGATTTTTAAATGATTTTTTATTCTATTTTCCAAAGTAAAGATAGTTAAAACTTCCCCTATAGTCTAGAGGAAAGAGTATAATGTTTAAGCTATCATCTTTTTAATTTGCAAAATCGCATTTTATTAAAGACCTTGCCTTTTTGCATCAACAAATGAGAAAAAAAAAATCATGCTGAAGTATCACATGGTGGATATAGTTTGACCAAAAGAGAAACTGTCCAATATGTAAAGACGCCAGTGATATCTGCATATTCATGTCAGCAAGATAAAATCCTGCTTGGTATTAGTGGAGTAGCAAAAATCTTCATATTTTAAAGTTTTGCTACCCTAATACTGATTACTTACCATCCATTTACTTTCATCGGATAGTAATGTTACCTAATTTCCCGATTGTTGTAACATCAAAATGTTAGGAAAAAAAGTACTTAAAAAAATGTGGTTTAAAAAACTTGAAAGACCAGTCCAATAATAACACAGAATCCTGCAATTTAGACAGGATATTGAATGCACCATGTAACTGAAAGTCTATCCTATTAATACCTCTTGCGCCATTGTGTTGGCACAAAGCATGAGAAATTTTCTGTGACCATAATTTGAAAGAGTCAATGGTAAAACAACATCACAATTGATCACATCTGTTAAAGGATTCATAACTCAGTGTAAATTTAAGTTGAGCAATAGATACAATGCTTCTATTAAGACCATGTGAAATAAATCTGTGGGTAAGAAAACTTACAAATGAAATACTCTGGATGCTGTTAGACATTATTATTTATTATTTTAATCATAAATTCTAGAGTAAAATATATCATAACCAAGAAATGACAGCATTGGAAAATATCTGTGGATTAAAATTGAAATCTACATAAAACTGAGTTGATCAAAGAAAGTTGTAATTAAACATATGCTTGAAGACAATTTAAATATGAAGCAACAGATAACCCTTTTTTCTTTTTTCTAAAAAGATCTTTCAATGCTTTTATATATTAAGTCAACAACAAGTACTATTAGCCTTTTTTCTCTAACATTAATTTTAATCACTAATAAAATGTATTAACAGTAGAAAAATAGAAAATATAAATAAGCTAAAAGAAAACAATCCCCCCATTCAGAGAGAAAATCTAATGTTATCAATAATGATATTTGCTGTATTTCCTAACTTATTTATTTTGTTTTAAAGAAAAATATTTTAAACGTTAAAAATATTGAATTTTTTCGCTGGTCGCGGTGGTTCACACCTGTAATCCCAGCACTTTGGGAGGCTGATATGGGCAGATCACAAGGTCAGGAGATCAAGACCACCATGACTAACACCGTGAAACCCCGTCTCTACTAAAAATACAAAAAAATTAGCCGGGTGTGGTGGCTGGCACTGTAGTCCCAGCTACTCGGGAGGCTGAGGCAGGAGAATGGAGGGAACCCAGGAGGTGGAGCTTGCAGTCAGCCAAGATGGCGCCACTCACTCCAGCCTGGGCGACAGAGTGAGACTCCGTCTCAAAATAAACAAGCAAGCAAAAACAAAAATTAAATTTTTTCTTTATGTTTTCTCAATGCGCTTTGAAAGAACTTTTTGGTTCCAAAATATATCTTTATGTACTTTTAGTATTCTTTCTGTATTATTACACTTAAATATTAAACTCATTAGAAATTTATACGAGTGAGAATATTTTCTCCCAAAGTCATATGTGTACACTTAAATTTATTTCATGGCTTTCTATCGTTTTCATTGATCAAAGATTAGTATCTCACTGTTTTATTTATTTATCTATTTTTATATTTTTATTTTTATTTTTATTTTTATTTCCATAGGTTATTGGGGAACAGGTGGTGTTTGGTTATATGAGTAAGTTCTTTAGCGTGATTTAGGTGGTGTTTGGTTACATGAGTAAGTTCTTTAGTGCTGATTTAGGTGGTGTTTGGCTATATGAGTAAGTTCTTTAGCACTGATTTGTGAGATGTTGGTGCACCATCACCAGAACAGTATACACTGCACCCTATTTGTAGTCTCTCACTCCCTTCCTGCCCTTTCCC
>NW_012098321.1:6177749-6191941 GCF_000951045.1 Mandrillus leucophaeus | reverse complement strand
TGTGGCTAGCCAATTATCCCAGCACCATTTGTTGAAAGGAGTGTCCTTTCCCCCATTTTATGTTTTTGTTTGCTTTGTCGAAGCTCAGTTGGTTATAAGCACTTGGGTTTATTTCTGGGTCCTCTATTCTGTTCCATTTGTCTATGTGCATATTTTTATACAAGTGCCATGCTGTTTTGGTGACTATGGCCTTATAGTATAGTTTGAAATCAGGTAACGTGATGCCTCCAGATTTGCTCCTTTTGCTTAGTCTTGCTTTGGCTATGCAGACCCTTTTTTGGTTCCATATGAATTTGAGGATTTTTTTTGTAATTCTCCGAAGAATGATGATGGTATTTTGATGGGAATTGCATTGAATTTTTAGATTGCTTTTGGCAGTATGGTCATTTTCACAATATGGATTCTACCCACCCATGAGCATGGGTTGTGTTTCCATTTGTGTGATCTATGATTTCTTTCAGCAGTGTTTTGTAGTTTTTCTTGTAGAGGTCTTTCACCTTCCTGATTAGGTATATACATAAGTATGTTTTTGCAGCTATTGTAAAAGGGGTTGAGGTCTTGATTTGATTCTCAGTTTGGTCACTGTTGGTGTGAGCTACTGATTTGGGTACATTAATTTTGTATCTGGAAATTTTGCTGAATTCTTTTATCAGTTCTAGGAGCTTTCTGGAGAAGTCTTTAGGGTTTTTAGGTAAACAATCATACCATCAGCAAACAGCAACAGTTTGACTTCCACTTTTCTGATCTGGATACCCTTTATTCTTTCTCTTGCCTGATTACTCTGGCTAGGACTTCAAGTACTATGTTGAAGAGAAGTGGCAAGAGTAGGCATCCTTGCCTTGTGCCAGTTTCCAGAGGGAATGCTTTTAACTATTTCCCATTCAATATTATGTTGGTTCTGGGTTTGATAATAAAGCAATGCTGGATTTTGTTGAATGCTTTTTCTGCATCTGTATAGATGATCATGTTATTTTTGTTTTTGATTCTGTTTATGTGGTGCATCACATTCATTGACTTGTGTATGTTAAACCATCCCTCCATCCCTGGTGTGAAACCCACTTGATCATAGTGGATTATGTTTTTGATATGTTGTTGGATTCAGTTAGCTAGTATTTTGTTAAAGATTTTAGCATCTATATTCATCAGGGTTATTTGTCTGTAGTTTTCTTTTTTAGTTATGTCCTTTCCTGGTTTTCATATTAGGGTGATACTGACTACAAAGAATGATTCAGAGAGGGTTCCCTCTTTTTCTGTCTTATGGGATAGTGTCAATAGGACTGGTGCAAATTCTTTGAAGGTCTGGTAGAATTCTGCTGTGAATCCGTCTGGTCTCAGACTTTTTTTTTTTTTTTGGTATTTCTATTACCATTTCAATCTCGCTGCTTGTGTTTGGTCTGTTCAGAGTATCTAATTCTTCCTGATTTAAGCTAGGAAGGTTGTATATTTCCAGGAATGTATCTATCTCTCTAGGTTTTCTACTTTATGTGCATAAAGGTGTTCATAGTAGCTTTGAATGATCTTTTGTATTTCTGTGGTGTCAGTTGTAATATCTCCCATTTTGTTTCTAATTGAGCTTATTTGGATTTTCTATCTTTTTTTCTTGGTTAATCTTACTAAGGGTCTATCAATTTTATTTATCTTTTCAAAGAACCAGCTTTTTGTTTCATTTATCTTTTAAATTTGTTGTCATTTTAATTTCATTTAATTCTGCGCTGATGTTGGTTATTATTTTCTTCTGCTGGGTTTGGGTTTGGTTTGTTCATGTTTCTCTAGTTCCTTGAAGTGTGACCTTAGTTTGTCTGTTTGTGCTCTTTCAGACTTTTTGATGTAGACATTTAGGGCTATGAACTTTCCTCTTGACACTACCTTTACTATATCCCAGAGATTTTGATAGGTTGTGTCACTATTGTTCAGTTTGAAGAATTTTTTAATTTCCATCGTGTTTCATTTTTGACCCAGTGATCATTCAGGAGAAGATTATTTAATTTCCACATATTTACATGGTTTGAAGTTTCCTTTTGGAATTGATTTGCAGTTTTATTTCACTGCGGCCTGAGAGAGTGCTTGACATAATTTGAATTTTCTTGAATTTATTGAGACCCATTTTGTGGCCTATCATATGGTTTATCTTGGAGGAAGTTCTATGTACTGTTGAACAGAATGTATATTCTGCTGGTGTTGGGTAGAATGTTCTGTAAATATCTGTCAAGTCCTTTTGTTCCAGGGTGTAGTTTAAAGAACAAATTGTTTCTTTATTGACTTTCTGTCTTGATAACCTGTCTAGTGCTGCCAGTGGAGTATTGAAGACCTCCGCTATTATTGTGTTGCTTTCTATCTCATTTCTTAGATCTATTAGTAATTGTTTTATACATTTGGGAGCTCTAGTGTTACGTGCATATATATTTAGGATTGTGATATTTTCCTGTTGGACAAGGCCTTTTATCATTGTATAATGTCCCTCTTTGTCTTTTTTAACTGCTGTTGTTTTAAAGTTTGTTTTGTCTGATATAAGAATAGCTACCCCTGCTCCTTTTGGTGTCCATTTGCATGGAAAATCTTTTTTCCATCCCCTTACCTTAAGTTTGTGTGAGTCCTTATGTGTTAGGTGTGTCTTTGAAGGCAGAAGATAGTTGGTTGGTAGATTCTTACCCATTCTGCGGTTGTATATCTTTTAAGTAAAGCATCTAGGCCATTTCCAATCAATGTTATTATTGAGATGTACCATTCCATTCATCATGCTATTTGTTGCACGTATACCTTGTTTTTTTGTTTTCAAAATGTATTTTGTTTGATAGGTCCTGTGAGATTTATGCTTTAAAAACTTTCTGTTTTGATGTGTTTCCAGGATTTGTTTAAAGATTTAGAGCTTTTTTTAAAGCAGTTCTTGTAGTGCTGGCTTGGTAGTAGCAAATTCTCTCAGCATTTGTTTGTCTGAAAAAGACTGTATCTTTCCTTCATTTGTGATGTTTAATTTTGCTGGTTGCAAAATTCTTGGCTGATAAATTTTTTGTTTGAGGAGGCTGAAGATAGGGCCCCAATCCCCTCTAGCTTGTAGGGTTTCTGCTGAGAAATCTGCTGTTAAACTGATAGTTTTTCCTTTATAGTTTACATGGTGCTTTTGCCTCATAGTTCTTAAGATTCTTTCCTTCATCTTAACTTTAGATAACTTGCTGACAATGTGCCTAGGTGATGATCTTTTTGTGATAAATTTCCCAGGTGTTCTTTGAGCTTCTTGTATTTGCATGTCTAGTTCTCTAACACAGCTGGGAAAGTTTTCTTCAATTATTCCTCCAAACATATTTTACAAAATTTAGATATCTCTTCTTTCTCAGGAACATTGATTATTCTTAGGTTTGGTTGTTTAACATAATCCCAGACTTCTTGGATGCTTTGTTTATATTTTCTTATTCTTCTTTGTCTTCACTGGATTTGGTTAATTCGAAGACCTTATTGTCAAGCTCTGAATTTCTTTCTTCTACTTGTTCTAGTCTATTGCTGAGACTTTCCAGAGCATTTTGCATTACTAAAAGTGTGTCCATTTATTCCTGAGGTTTTGATTGTTTTTCATTAATGCTATCTATTTCGTTTAATATTTCTCCCTTCACTTCTTGTATCTTTTTTTTTTTTGGATTTCCCTACATTGGGCTTCACCTTTCTCTCGTGCCTTCCTGATTAGCTTAATAACCAACCTCCTGAATTCTTTTTCAGGTATATCAGGGATTTCTTCTTAGTTTAGGTCCATTGTTAGTGAGCTAGTGTTATTTTTGGAGGGTGTTAAAGAACTTTGTTTTGTCATATTACCAGAGCTGTTTTTCTAGTTGCTTTTCATTTGGGTACACTCTGTCTGTCAGAGGGAAGGTCTAGGCCTGAAGGCTGTTGTTCAAATGCTTTTGTCCCAGGAGTGTTCCCTTGATGTAGTACTCTCCCGCTTTTCCCATGGAGGTGGTTTCCTGAGAGCCAAGCTGTAGTGATTGTTATCTCTCTTCTGGATCTAGCCTCTCTCTGGGCTGGTACTGGGGGTTGTCTGCACAGAGTCCTGTGATGTGAACCGCCTGTGGCTCTCTTAGTCGTGGATACCAGCAACTGTTCTGGTAGAGGTGGCAGGGGGATAAAATGGACTCTGTGAGGTTCTTAGCTCTGGTGGTATAATGCACTATTTTTGTGCTGGTTGGTCCTCTGCTAGGAGGTGGTGCTTTCCAGAGAGCATCAGCTGTAGTATGGTGAGGAACAGGTGGTGTGCAGGACTCTAGAACTCCCAAGAGTATATGCCCTTTGTCTTCAGTTACCAGGGTGGGTAGAGAAGGTCCACTGGGTGAGGGCAGGGCTAGGCATGTCTGAGCTCAGACTCTCCTTTGGTGGGTCTTGATGTGGCTGCTGTGGGAGATGAGGATGAGGTTCCCAGGTCAATGGAGTTATGTTCCTAGGAGGATTATGGCTGTATTTACTGTGTCATGCAGGGTTGTCAGGGAAGTGGGGGAAAGCCGGTAGTCACAGGCCTCACCATACTCCTATGCAATTCAAAGGGCCAGTGTCACTCCTAGCATGCCCCTCCAATAGCACCAGACTGTTTCCAGGCAATGGGCAAGCAGGGCTGAGAATGTGCCCCAGGCTACCCGCCTCCCAGCTGCAAAAGCAAGTATGACTTTCCTTCTTTCCCAGCCTTTGGAGTCTGCACACCAGACTCACGCCCTCCCCTGAGTTCTGGTCAGGAGACTTCTTGATCAGTTCAAATTGTTATGAAGTTCAGCTGGAGATTTCCTTTTTCCTCTGGTCTTTTCCCAGTGCCTCTGGCTGCCCTCCCAAAGGACCCCTGTGAAGCCAGGCAGAAATGGTTAAAGCCCTAAAGATGTCCAGGGCCAAATTTCTACCCAGTAGATTAGAAAACTGACAAAAGAGGTATCTAAAGAGAGCAAGAAAATCAGAGATGATTCCAGATAAGATATTTTAGGGATTAGCAGTATTATTTCCAGTTATTTCTGAAGTCCAGCATTATTGCTGCCAAGTGAGCATCCTTATAACACATTCTTTATTTTCTGAAAATGTTTCTAGTTTGTTTTTGCCCTTTACAATCAACGAAGTGTTCTCTAAGATATCTACCCTTGAGGAGATGAAAAGCTAACCAAGAAGACAGAAATTCAATTGTGAACTAAACAATTTGGTTGCTAGTAAGCAATCATTTCATCAGCTTAGCCTGGGGAAATTAGGAAAGGTTGGACAGAAAAAGTAGGATTTACTAAACGTTCCCAATTAGAGTTTCAATCAATGAACTAATAACCCAAACAATTATAACATGTGGTCCTTTTACTTAGGGATCTAGTAATTTGGTTGTTAGGAAATAGAAATCTAATACTATAATTAGAACAAAAAATATGCTTATGATTACACATGTGATTCAGAGTAAGAATTTAGAGAAGGAAGAGGTGGCTATGAGTTAGGGTAGTTAGAGAAGCTGCATGAAAATTGTGGTCACGTAACACCTTGAAAGATATTCAGAATCCAGTTTATTTATCCACAGCATCTCCTGGGTAATTGCTAATACACCAGAGATGGTCATAAAGATTAGTGATATAACAATGAAGGCAAGAATAATAAACAAAACAAGGACCTTGCCCTTGAAAAGGCCTTAGTAGACTGGCAAAGATAAGTCTGTAAAAAAAATCAAAAATTAGACAATAAATGGGTCACATCCCTTGGATAAATCAAAAATGCTTCTTTTCATCAGTATGCAAAGTAATCACAAACTTGCCTCTTTAAAGCAGATTTGAAATTTCTTTTTCTAGTCATAGCTTCTCTCACCTGGCTTTTTGCTATCATGTGAAACTGAAGATGGCTAAAATGGGTTTTCATAGGTCAAATGAATGAAGTCCATTCCTTTAAAATGTATAGAATTTTTTTAAAGAATAAGAATTAAGTATACTGTTTCTCAGCACGTTTTTTTCATGAATTGTGTAAATAATTTAAAAAATGTAGTATAGAGTATTTGAAATGTTTAAGAAAAGTGTTTAGGTACACATAAATATTTCAAGTCACTTAAGACTGTCTTAAATGAAGGAAAAGAATCTAGGAGTTGAAATTAAAAGGTCTGTTGTCCAATTCCAACTCTGCACTTTCTGAATACCTTTAGGCAAATTAAATTCTCTGATGGTCAAAGTCTTTACCTATATAATAGAAGTAATAATAGACCTCAAAGACTTGTGGGAATAGATGGAAGCTTGAAACCCAATGTTGTAATCTACATATGCTATCCCATAAATGTAAGGTCCTTTCCCTTTATCGAAATATTGTCTAAAATATTTAAAGCTCAAGTAATCTCTTTCAAGAAATTCATATTTCTAGATGAGATTTCTCCTCTAAGATCAGATATGTATCATACTGCCTATTCCTCATTTCCTTTGGCATATCTCAAGAGCCTTACATTCAAGATTTTGTTCATAGCCCTCCACTACCTGTGTCACGGACTGAATGTATTTGTTCCCCCAACATTCATACCTTGAAGCCCTAACCCTAATGTAATCACATTAGGAGGTGGGGCCTTTGGGAAATAATTAGGTTGAGATGAGTTCATGAGGGTGGGGCCCCCTGATGGGATTAGTGACTTTATAAGCAGAGGGAGAGAGACCAGATCTTTTTCTCTCTCTCTGCCATGTGATGACACAGCAAAGGGGCCGTCTGCAAATCAGGTAGAGAGCCTTCCCCAGGACCCAGATCTGTCAGAACTTTGATCTTAGACTTCTCAGCCTTCAGAGCTATGAGAAATAAATGTCTATTGTTTAAGTCCCTTAGTGTGTAACACTTTGTTATAGCAGCCTGAGCAGACTAAAATAACCTACAACTTTATTTTCCTATCTCAGTTTATGGAACCATCATCTTTGCATCCAAACCAAAGGCAAGGAACTTAGTAGGCCTTTCAGGCACTTATCACATCTCACTACTCATGCCTTACCAATCTCAATGTGATGTCAATTTTCCCTGCAAATTCAAATTCCTTTCAAATTTCTCCAAGCCTATCTTCTAGTCCCACTCCCATTCAGTCTAAGCTACTATCTCACCTTTGGCATTCCTGCATTTACTCTGATCTTCACCTATTCTTCATGCTATAGCTGGAGTAAACTTTATGTGTGTTATAATCTGATTTAATGATTTCCCATTTCTGGGTGGTGGGAAGAGGAGAGCTGCAATCCCACAATACTGAGCCTACAGGTAAAACTTCTTGTCATGACCTGCAAGTCTCTGAAGTGTTTGGCCCCTGCTGACCTTTCCAGCCTCACATCTTACCCTGTTCCTTCTTATGACTTTGCTCCAGCTAAGCTGCCCTTCATCTACTCTTCACACCTGACATACTTCCAGCAGGCAGAGATCCTTAGCACATGCTGGGTTTCCTACTTAAATTACCTTTGCTCGCCATTCACTTAACTTCTCACTCCTCAAATCTCATTCTAGTGTCACTTCTTTGGAAAAGTCTCATCTAAATTTCCTAACCAGATGAAATTCTCCCGTTACAGGGTCTCATACAGGCATATTTTTTTCTTCTATCAGATTTTTTTAGAATAACAATTGTACATTTCTTGATGTGAATATTTGAATTTTTATCTACTACTAAGCTGTAAGTGCTATAAAGCTAGGAAAATCTCTGGTTTGGATCACCACTGACTTCTCACCATATGCCTAACATATAGTCTATAAGTGACATTTGCTGAATGAATTAATACCTTGCCAAACAATCGAAGTCCGTGAAGTTGTGACCTAAATAACTCAACACTGAAATTCATAACTAATGAACGATTTTCATGTAAACCTACAGCTTATAAGAAAACATATTTGATTCCACTATGATGGTGGAGAAGATGATATAATTTTAAGACTACAAATGCTTAAATTTATGTTGTAAGGAAAGAATATAAGCAAAAATTGCAATCCATCTTCTTGATATTTTTGCATCAGCATATATTACTAGAATGTAGGTGATGGTCAACCATAATCACTTCAAAGCAAGATTTTTAAAAACATTTTATGTTAACACTTTTACCCTGATTGGTATAGTAAGTAAATGATATAGATTTTTTTAAAAGGTATAAGTATGCTTGGTGAAAAAATTGGTATACAAAGCAGAACTTTCAATTAGAAATTAAAGAAAAATAATAGAAAACTTTGTAATTTGAGGTAAAATTATACTTAACTAATGTAACCTGTTACATACACTTAATCAAGAAAAATTATGTATACAATTAAGTAGAAATATCTGCTTTAAGAATTATGATATACATTGAGTTACATTAGACAATCTACAGAAAATTTCCTTTCTATGTTTATAATTTCATTTTTTTAACTTTTATTTTAGGTTTGGGGGTACCCATGAAGGTTTGTTGCATAGGTGAACACGTGTCAGAGGGTTTTGTTGTACGTATTATTTCATTATCCAGGTATTAGGCCCTGTACCCAGGGTCTCTGATCTTCACCTATTCTTCACACTAGCCAGAGTAAACTTTATGTATGTTATAATCTGATTTAATGATTTCCCATTTCTGGGTGGTGGGAGGAGGAGAGCTGCAATCCCAAAATACTGAGCCTACAGGTAAAACTTCTTGTCATGACCTGCAAGGCTCTGAAGTGTTTGACCCCTGCTGACCTTCCCGGCCTCACATCTTACCCTGTTCCTTCTTATGACTTTGCTCCTTATGACTTTAGTTATCTTTTCTGCTCCTCTCCCTCCTCTCACCCTCCCATCTCAGGTAGACCACAGTGTCTATTGTTTCCTTCTTTGTGTTCATAAATTCTCATCATTTAGCTCCCACTTATAAGAACATGCAGTATTTTGTTTTCTGTCCCTGTGTTAGTTTGCTAAGAATAATGGCCTCCAGTTCCATCTATATGCTCACAAAATACATGATCTCATTCTTTTGAATGGCTGCATAGTATTCCATGGTGTATATATACCACATTTTCTTTAGCCAATCTGTCACTGATGGGCATTTAGGTTGATTCCATGTCTTTGTTATTGTGAACAGTGCTGCAATGAACATTTGTGTGCATATGTCTTTATGGTAGAATGATTTGTATTTCTTTGGGTATATGCCCAGTAATGGGATTGCTGGGTTGAATGGTATTTCTGCCCCTAGACTTTGAGGAATTGCTACACTGTCCTCCACAATAGTTGAACAAATTTACACTCCCACCCACAGTGTATAAGCATTTCCTTTTCTCCATTACCTCACCAGCATCTATAATTTTTTTGACTTTATAATAATGGCCATTCTGACTGGTTGAAAAGGCATCTCATTGTGGTTTTGATTTGCATTTCTTTAATGATCTATGATATTGAAATTTTTTTTCATATGCTTGATGGCTGCCTGTATGTACTCTGTTTTTTTGTTTGTTTGTTTGTTTTTGTTTTTAGATGGAGTCATGCTCTGTTGCCCAGGCTGGAGTGTAGTGGCACAATCTCAGCTCACTGCAAACTCTGCCTCTCTAGTTCCAGCAATTCTCCTGCCTCAGCCTCCCGAGTAGCTGGGACTGCAGGTGTGCGCCACCACGCCTGGTTAATTTTTGTATTTTTAGTAGAGATGGGTTTCACCATGTTGGCCAGGATGATCTCCAACTCCTGACGTAAGGTGATCCGCCTGCCTCAGCCTCCCAAAGTGCTGGGATTACAGGCGTAAGCCACCGTGCCTGGCCATGTCTTCTTTTGAGAAGTGTCTGTTCATGTCCTTTGATCACTTTTTAATGGAGTTATTTGTTTTTAATGGAGTTATTTGTTTTTCTCTTACAAACTTAAGTTCCTTAAAGAGAAGACTTAAGAAATATACATAAGTGCCATGCTATCTGTAAGCAATAGATATGTGTGACGTACAACTTAGATAAAATGAGATAATGTCGAAAGTCATAAACTACTAAAGTTCTCATGAGAAGGAATAGATAACCATCCCATCAGAGAAAACGTCAGGCCCAGACGTCTTGAGCAAAAAATTCTACTAAATATTTATGGAGAAATAATGCCAATCATACAAAAACAATCTCATTCCAAATTCAGACAAATACATTACAAGAAGTAAAAACAAGGAACTAATACCGTTCATGAACATAGAAGAAAAAATCTCACCAAAATGTAAGACTAGTAAATTGAACACAGTAATGCATTATAAGATAAATACAAGATTATGTGTGATTTATATTGAGAATATAAAGCTGATTAATCATTGAAAAAGAAATAATTTAACTAAAAAGTGCTCCACATCATAGGTCATCAGGGAAATGTGAACTAAAACAAGGAGACAACACTACGCACCTGTTAGAGTGGGCAAAGGTTAAAACACCAAATGCTGACAGGGATGTGGAACACAGGAACTCTCATTCACCACTGGTGGGAATGCAAGCTGGAACAGCAATTTTGGAGGACAATTTGGCAGTTTCTTACAAACTAAACATACTCTTGCCATATGATCCAGCAATCCCACTCCTTGGTATTTATGCAAAGAAAATGAAGACTCATGTCCACACAAAAACCTACACATGGATGTTTATAGCAGATTTTAAAAAATAATTAGCAAAACTTGAAAGCAACCAAGATATCCTTTAGTAGGTGAAGAAATAAATAAACTGTGGTACATTCAGACAATGAAACATTATTTAGCACTAAAAAAAAAGTTATCAAGCCATGAGGAGACATGGAAGAAACATATGTGTATTACTAAGTGAAATAAGCCAGCCTCAAAAATCTACATTCTGTATGATTCCAAGTATGTGACATTCTGGAGAGGGCGAAACCATGGAGACAGCAAAAAGATCCGTAGTTGCCAGATATTTGGCGAGGGTAGAGGGAGGGATGAATAGGCAGCGCACAGAGAATTCTGGGGGCAGTAAAACTACTCTGAATGATACTATGATAGTGGGTACATGTCATTATATGCTTCTGCAAATTCATAGAATGTACAACACCAAGGGTTAATCCTAAACTATGGACTCTGAGTGATAATGTTATGTCAGTGCAGGGATAACTGATTGTCAGAAATGTACTACTTGGGTGCAGGATGTTAATGGGGGGAGGCTGTGTATCTATTGAACTAGGGAATATGTAGGGAATCTCTCTATCTTCCATTCAATTTTGCTGCTAAACTAAAGCTGTTCTAAAAATAGTCTATTAAAAATAGTGCATTCAGTTAACTATATCAGCACTTTAAAAAAAACCCATATGATTATTTCAGTAGATACAGAAAAGGCATTTGACAGAAATACACATCTATCCATGACAAAAACTCCCAGCAAACTAGAAATAACAGGTAAAGTGCATCTAAAAGAAAAAAATATGTAGCTAACAGAATATTTCCATCCATACTCCCTTAGCAATATCAGCTCCATTCTATGTAAAATGTTGCCAATATAACAAATCTGAACTTTTAAAATTAATTCTGGAAGCTGAGCTGCCTCACTGGGCTTTTTGTGCTATTTTTCCAGATACGAATCATTGATTCATTATGGCTCAATGTACCAAAGTTGCATGTGTTTGAGTGATATATATATTCAATTCTTATTTTTTCCATTAGTCCTGTTTATTTTTAGTGTTCAATTTTGTAGAACTTGAGGTTTTTCACCAATACTATCACCGTGTTACATAAGATACACCTCAGTTACATAGATCTGCACCGTGTAATATGATAGCACTAGGCATATGTAGCTTTTGAGCTTTTGAAATGTGACTAGTACAAAATGAGTTTTCCTGGAAGGATAAAATTACATTATATTTCAAAGATGCAATATGAAAAAATGTAAAATGACTCATTAATAATTTCATATTGATTACATGTTGAAATGGTGATATTTTGAATATAATTGGTAAATAAAACTATTGTTAAATTTAATCTGTTTCTCTTTTCTTAATGTGGATACCAGAAAATATAAAATTTAAATGTGTATATCTACTGGACAGCTCGGATGTCAGTTGTCACTTTCTTCTCCATAGCAATAATTCCTTTTTTGCATTTCTGCAATGTAAATGTTCCAGAAACAACTGTAAAAAAATTTGATGCAAACTCATTTGTTGATAAAATATGACCTGAAGTGATGTTAAGTTATGTATAGACCTAATGATTAATTTGTTTGGTGTGAAAATAAAAATGTCAAGGTTGTATTTTTACCTCCAAATACTGCATCACTTCAGCCTCTTGACCAGGGCATCATTTCATTTGTCAAGGCCACATACTCACCTGGTGTTTGATCACATTCTATCAGCATTAATTCAGACCTTAATCTGGACATAATGTGGGGCTGGAAATTATTCACTATTGCTAATGCAGTATCTTTCATCAAACTGCCAGGGATGAAATAAAATCTAAATGCTTGCTGGAATAACTTATGGAATGAGGTCATAAATGATTTTAAAGTCTTAGTTGGGGGATATTGGGAGGGACAGACAATGAGAAAAGTTAGAAAAATTATTCATGCGGCAAGACAAGTTGGTGAAGAAAAACGTTCTGATATGTTTGATGAAGAAGTGGAAGAACATATTAAAGTCCATTGAGAAGTGCTAACCCGTTAGAAATTGAAAGAACTTGTTGAGCCATCTACAGAGGAAGAAGAAGAAGAAGAAACTGAAACAGAATCAGAAATGTAGACATTACCTAAATTTGCCAAAGTTTTTCAAACTGCACAGATCTTAAAGGGCATAATTATGAAATATGATTCTCAGATGGAATGCACCACTCAAATTAATTGTATAATCACCTAAGAATTACAATCTCTGCAGCAATACTTTGAGTAGTTAAAAAGAAAGAGACAGCTTCTATTACAATGTTCTAACAAAACATTTCACCAAAAAGACCTTCAATTATCAAGGATCATTGACAACATTTACTCCTGACATCTAACCACTGACATCATTATACCTGGATAACCCAGGACCACCTAAAGCAGATGGTCCTTCTTTCTGACATATCATAAGGAGGTCAATGGTAGTCTAATGGTATGTCACAGTGCCTACATCATTCACTTCACTTCTACTCATCAGTTAGGCGTTTTATTAACTCACATCACATAATTCAAAGAGGAAGAAAGGTGAATACAGTGCAATATGATATTTTCAGAGAGAGAGAGGGACCACATCCACACAACTTTTTTACAGTACATTGTTATTATTGTTTTATTTTTAGTTATCGTTACTCATCTCTTACTGCTAATTTGTAAACTAAACTTTATTAAAGGTATGTAGGCATAGGAAAAATCATAGTATATTTAAGATTTGGTACCATCCATGGCTTCAGACATCCACTGGGGGTCTCAAAACAAATCCACCATGGAAAAAGATGGACTATTGTATATTGTTTCACTTTTTCATTGTCTTGTGAGTCCCCTAGTATTTCTCCACTTTTTCATTCTTATTTTTTTTTTCTGTTGAATAGAAATTTCAAATGGTCTGTCTTCAAGTTCACTGATTCCTTCTGCCTAACTGAATCTGCTACTGAAGTTCTTTATTGGTTTTTTTTTCCTTTCATTCATTGTATTCTTAAGGGCCAGGATTTCTGTTTGTTATTTTTTTAATGGTTTGTATCTCTTTGTTGAATTTCAAATTGTGTTCATTATTGTTTTTCTTATATCCTTTATTTGATTTGTCCTCTTGTAGCTCACTCAGCTTCTTTAAGATGATTATTTTGAATTCTTTGTCAGGCAATTCATAGATTTTCATCCTTTGGGTTCAGGCACTGGAGCTCTATTTTGTTCCTTTGGTGATGTTTCATGTCCTTGATCCTTCATGTTCTTTGTACCATTTGACAAGTAGTCCCCTCTTCTAGTCTTTACTGACTGTCTTTGGGAGAAAAATTTCTTCATAATCAGCCCAGTTCAGAGATTCTAAGGGTCTCTCCAAGGCCTTATTTATGAATAAGGCTTCCTTGTGGCTCCTTTTCCCTCTTGAAAGAAATGCTTAAGGATTTTTGTGCCTTTTCTTAATCCTGCAAAGTCTAGCCTGGTACTCATAGCCTCCTGTTTATTTTCCCTAGGGCAGTCCTCTAAAGTGTTCAAGACTGTGTACTTTCTCCCAATCATCCAGAGTCAAGTTAGCTACTGTCTTTGTACTGTCTGCAGGGGCCCATGTACTCTATCTGCAGAGCCTCACTTGTGCTGTCTCAGGAGTGTTTTCAGAAAGCTATACATGTGTCTACTGGTTGGCGGGGTGTGCAGGTCAGACATCCAGTGAAGTTTGTGGG
>NW_012098321.1:6174034-6175539 GCF_000951045.1 Mandrillus leucophaeus | reverse complement strand
TTGAATATAACACATTCTACTTCAAATTAACATGATACTACTTCACATATAATGTAATAAATTTGCAAAAATATAATTCCATTTAAACCTCTTCCTATCATTTGTGCAGTTGTTATTATTTATTTTTCTTCTACTTATGTTATAAACCCCATACACATTGCTATAAATTTTCTTTAACAAATGAATTGTCTTTTAAGGAAATTAAGAAAAGAAGGAAAAATAACCCTTTATATTTACCCATTCGTTTCTCTTTTCTAGGGTTTTGGTTTTTTTTGTTTGTTTGTTTGTTTGTTTGTTTGTTTGTTTTTTGGACAGAGTCTCCCTCTTAAAGCCCAGGCTGGGAGTGCAGTGGCGCTATCTTGGCTCACCACAAACTTTGCCTCCCATTGCCTCCCAGGTTCAAACGATTCTCCTGTCTCAGTCGCCTGAGTAGCTGGGACTACAGCTGCCCACCACCACACCAAGCTAATTTTTGTACCTTTAGTAGAAACGGGGTTTTGCCATGTTGGCCAGGCTGGTCTCACACTCCTGATCTCAGATGATCCGCCTGCCTCGGACTCCCAAAGTGCTGGGAAGAGCCACCATGCCCCATCTAGGGTTCTGAGTTCCTATAAGTCTGAATTTTCATCTGGCGTAATTTCCTTTCAGCCTGTATGACTTCCTCTGCTGATAACAAAATCTCCCAACCTTGTTTATATAAAATAATGTTTATTTTACTTTAATTTTTCCAAGGTATTTTTATGTCATATAGAATTTTAGGTTGACAGATGTTTTCTTTTTTATTAGGCACTGGAAGGTGTCACTTAATTGTTTTTCAATATCTACTTTTCTGATGCAACGTCAGTTGCTATTATATTATTGTTCTTTTTTATGCAATATGTTTTTACTGTAGCTGTTTTTACGATTTTTTTTTTTTTTTTAACCTCTGGATTTCAGCAATTTGGCTGATGGGCCTAGGTCCTGTTTTCTTCGTATGTACCCTATCTGTGGTTGGCTGAGCTCCTTCCATTTATAGATTGGTATCTGTAATCAAAATTAGAAAATTTTTATCTAATGTCTTTCAGATACTTTTCTGTCTCATTCTCTCTTTTCTTCCTCTGAGCCTCTAATTACATGTATGTTAAATTTCTTGTCATGTTTCCTCAGGTCATTGAGGCTCTTTATACTTTTTTCAAAACTTTTTCCTCTCAGTGCTTCAATGTGGTAAAAATCAATTGACAAGTCTTAAAGATCACTGATCCTTTTTCTATTGTGTCCAATATGCTATAAAAATTACCCAGTAAAATTTTCATTTTAAATATTTTACTTTTTAGTCTATGATTTCCATTTAGTTACTTTTTACAGTTTCCAAAGATCTTGAAATTACCCGTCTCCTCAACTACTATATCTATTTTGTCTTTTATAATCTTTAAAAATATTTATCATAATTATTTTTAGTAACTACACATTAGTTTGGAAAACTATCAGATCTTTGACTGCGGGGAGGGTAATTGATTGGTGGTCCT
>NW_012098321.1:6169154-6171839 GCF_000951045.1 Mandrillus leucophaeus | reverse complement strand
TTTTTTTTTCCTTTCATTCATTGTATTCTTAAGGGCCAGGATTTCTGTTTGTTATTTTTTTAATGGTTTGTATCTCTTTGTTGAATTTCAAATTGTGTTCATTATTGTTTTTCTTATATCCTTTATTTGATTTGTCCTCTTGTAGCTCACTCAGCTTCTTTAAGATGATTATTTTGAATTCTTTGTCAGGCAATTCATAGATTTTCATCCTTTGGGTTCAGGCACTGGAGCTCTATTTTGTTCCTTTGGTGATGTTTCATGTCCTTGATCCTTCATGTTCTTTGTACCATTTGACAAGTAGTCCCCTCTTCTAGTCTTTACTGACTGTCTTTGGGAGAAAAATTTCTTCATAATCAGCCCAGTTCAGAGATTCTAAGGGTCTCTCCAAGGCCTTATTTATGAATAAGGCTTCCTTGTGGCTCCTTTTCCCTCTTGAAAGAAATGCTTAAGGATTTTTGTGCCTTTTCTTAATCCTGCAAAGTCTAGCCTGGTACTCATAGCCTCCTGTTTATTTTCCCTAGGGCAGTCCTCTAAAGTGTTCAAGACTGTGTACTTTCTCCCAATCATCCAGAGTCAAGTTAGCTACTGTCTTTGTACTGTCTGCAGGGGCCCATGTACTCTATCTGCAGAGCCTCACTTGTGCTGTCTCAGGAGTGTTTTCAGAAAGCTATACATGTGTCTACTGGTTGGCGGGGTGTGCAGGTCAGACATCCAGTGAAGTTTGTGGGCGAGCTTCTTGGTGGCATTCACAATTCAGTTAGTAGGATCTGCAGCCAGTTTTGAAATCCACACAGCAGTTGCAGTAAACTACTGACCCTTTTTTCTTCTCCTAGCTCTCTGCAGGCTGTTTGGCCATGAACATGCCTTCAGTAATATGAGCCTCTTGGACAACATATGTGAAGCTGGGGAAACTAGGTGCTCCCTGCAGTCTCACTTTACCCTGTGGAAGATTCACAGCCTGAAGAATTCTTTCTTGACACTGAGTTGTGCCACCTCTAGGGAGGGATGATGCAGGTAAAGTAAAACTGCTTTTTAAAAATCATCTTTGATACATCTATTATTAGATTCTCTGCTTGGTTGAAGCGCTTGAATTGTCTTACCAGACTCCCCAGAAAACACCACAGAGGTATTTTCATTAGCAGTTGTTTAGCAAAACCAATGTTTCAGTAAAGGTATGAGGGCTATAATCTCCTATTTCACCATCTTGCTGATGGCCAACTACTGAGATAAATTTTACAATATTTTTATCACCTTAAAAATAAATCTCACACTCTTTTGCTATCACTCCTTCCTCCCCATTCCCTCAAAGCCCTAAGCATTCACAAGCCTACTTTCTGTCTCTATATAATTCTCCATTCTTGACTTTTATAAGAATGGAATCATATGGTAAGTATGTGGTGTTTTGTGACTGGCTTCTTTCACTTCATAATATTTTCAAGAGATATGGCCTTTTAAAGCCGCCTTTCAATGTCATCTGGAGCATTAACATGGATATCTATCCAAGCAGCTTCTTAATTGTTTCAACTGCCCTCAATCGCTAGAATATTGTTTGAGGCCAACAATTAACAGATCAGTTTTACTATATCACCTAGATTATTTTTTCCCACAAAATTAGCATCATGCTCACAATTATCTCCTTGCTTCACTATATTTAAACCTATTTCAGCATATTCCATCTCATAATTTTCCCTTGAAGCAATGCATAACAGCCAAATCATCATTAATGTTCAACATTTCTTCAATGTTAGTTTTTTCTAGCGCTACTGTACTTTCACTGATGCACATTTGGTGAACTAATAAGGTTTAATGTTATCACCTTGTTAGTGTCGGGAAATCCCTTAAAGTCTTCAACTTTATGTTTGTTTTGAAGCCTCTGCAGTACTCTGTTTTCTGCCCTTTAGATATTGACAGATGCTTTCTTTTTTCTTTATCTGTTACTGACCGGGTTATCTTTAGCTATCTCAAATCTTTCATGGTATAGTTAATTATAAAGCAAGCTTGTCCAACCTGTGGCCGGTGGGCCACATGCAGCCCAGGATGGCTTTGAATGCAGTCCAACACAAATTCAAACTTTCTTAAAAATTATGAGATTTTGTTGTGATTTTCTTTTCTTAGTTCCTTAGCTGTCCTTAGTGTTAGTACATTTTATGTATGGCTCAAGACAATTCTTTTTCTTCCAACATGGCCCAGGGAAGCCAAAAGATTGGACATCCTGTTATAAAACTGTAAAATAACAAGCAAACAGTAAACCATTAGTTGTAGCATCAACTATGACTAAGAGAAAGCTGAGAAGCAATACGTGCCTCATGTCGGGTCAGGTTCTGCCACTAAAATAGCGTTGGCTTCAAGCTTATCAAAAAATTTAGTTTTTAGAGATTTTTAGATAATTATAGATAAAGATATGATCTGAATATTATATATATTAAGTTGTCTTTCTAAAAGTACAAGTAATTATGTATTCCAAAATGCATCCATCCCTGTAAGATTCAAATAAAGAACTGGTTTGGTGCTATGTTCTATAAATGTCAGTTAGGTTAAACTGATTGATAGATTGTCCAATCTTTCATATGCTTACTAACAATATCCTTACTGACTGTTTTATCAATTACTAGAAAAGTGTATTAAAATCTTCAACTATGTTTGCATATTTATCTATTATTAGATGGTTGTATTTAGAATTTTTAT
>NW_012098321.1:6138226-6167199 GCF_000951045.1 Mandrillus leucophaeus | reverse complement strand
AAATTTTCCCAATGGGCACAGGTGTACTTACACCTAAGTATGAGTAAGTATGCACCTGCTCATCCTATTTGGTTAAAGGAGAAGTGACCTGATGTGAGAATTTGTTTATCGTTCCTGGTTAAGAGCTAGAAAAGAAAAGAACTAAAAATTCGGAGAGTTATTTACATGAACAATGCCATTTGAATGATCATGAAAAGTGAAGATTTTTGTATAACATGTTAATGCTCAACAGGAAGCATCCACCACTAAAGAAGTATGGAACAATCATATAGATCAGTTGACTTAAACTAGCCTTTATCATTGGCCATCAAAACTGACATAATAGCAATATGATTGGAACCCCATGGTGGCAGACACAGAGGTTATTATCAGCCCAACACCACTGATTCCTGCTTACCAAGGTCTATCTAGTTACTTCTGTCTGTTATTGTCAAACATGTCAGCAACAAAGACCAATACTGCACATCACATATTGCATAATTCCTCAAGGACATCAACTGGCCACTTAATAACAACTCAATGACATAAAGCCCCTTCTTTACTGGAAGGACTAGAAGTTTATCCTCAGAAAGATAGTTACCAATTTCAGGTATGAGTTGTTCCTGCCCATGAAGCTTTATCCAGTCTATGCAGGGGCTTATAGATATTCACACAGCAAAACGTGACCAGGGGACTCATTTTACAGTAAAAGAAGTATGGGAGTGGATATATGACCACTGGATTTGCTGATCATAACACATACAGCACCATTTAGATCTATCTAGCATGTTGGAATGGCTTTCTAAAGGCACAGCTGAAGCACCAGCTCAATGGCAGTAATATGAAAGGATGGGTGTCACCATTCAGAATATATTAAATCAGAGACCTTTGGATGATACTGTGTCCCTAAGATAATAACACATGACTTCAAGGACCAACAGATGAATACAAGAGTAATCCTTTTGACCATCACTCTCAATGTTTCATTGGGTAATTCATACTTTCTATCCTGACCATTCTGGACTCTGTAAAATTAGTTTGGTCTCCAAAGGAAGGGGACTTTTGCCAAGAAATATAGGAATGAGCCTATTGAACTACAAGTCAGGCTAATCTTCCCCTTCTAAATTTATCCTTAAGAAAAGTGATATATTGGAATCACGACTGAACCGCTTCCCAAATCCGTGCAGAGAGTAACTCTCTGTAGTGAAAGAGTGGACAGTGACAGCCATGAGAGTATATTGCCCACATCTCCAACTGTGGAGAGCACAGTATACCCCCACACGCTGCTCCCGGCCCAGGAATGAGCACAATAGCAATGCTGAGGGAGACTTCTTTTGGAATATGCGGGACTCCTTTGATGGGCAAATTTGGCCTGAACACTCTGCATAGGCCTTCTTCAGGACTACAGTTCAGTATAATATGCTACCAACTAAGCTTTTATTCTTTCTCTCCTTCACTCAAGGTCAGGCCTGCATCATAGTCCAATGGCACCCGCCCTCCCACCCCCAGCTTTTCACAACTCTCTTCCATTAATTTCTTTCAAGAATTAACCTTAATAAATTCCTTCCACATTTAAAGGTATCTTGGCAAGTGCTCTTGCAGGACCTAGATTAACATACTATTTTATAGTTTTGTATACTCATTCCAGTATCTGGGTAACTTGTGAATTTCTTAAATTGATTTTTACCCTAGTTCTAAATCATCATTTCTGTTTATTTGTGTATCTAGTAAATGCTTTATATTATGATGGACATTGTTGATAGGTTGTAAATATTTTGGGTTCTGATGTTTTCTTCTAGAGAATATTGACTTTTGTTTAGCAGGCTGTTAAATGACTGGTGGGTTGCCTTGAGCTTGTAAAGGTATGGTTTTATTTCCTGTTAGGACAAGTCATTTTCAGACTTACCCTTTGTCTTGTGACAAAGTCCGTAGTACTGAGAAACAATGTTGAAATGTGTCCTTTCTTGGGTGTGAGTGGAAAACGAAGTGCTTCCTGGGTCTTTTACATTTGGCAGGACTTGAGCTCAAAACTGTCACCTCTGTGCCGGAAAGTAGCTAAATTCTCTGCTCATCTCTGGCAACCTTACAACTGTTGATTTTTACTGGGCAAGTTAGAGGTTTTTTCTGTACAAGTACAGCTTAGCATTAGCAAACGATTTGAGTAGACCTACATTTTTCTTTTCCAGGATTGGGCCTTCCAAAAAAAAAATTTTTTTATTTTTGAGACAGAGTCTCACTCTGGTTATCCAGGCTAGAGTGCAATGGTGAGATCTCGGCTCACTGCACCCTCAACCTCCTGGGCTCAGGCAGTTCTCTAACCTGAGCTTCCTGAGTAGCTGGGACTGCAGGTGCACACTACCACGCTTGGTTAATTTTTTTTTTTTCCTGTAGCGATGAGGTTCTGCCATGTTGGCAAGGCCGGTCTCTAGCTCCTGGACTCAAGAGATCCCTAGGCCTCAGCCTCCCAATGTTCTGGAATTACAAGCGTGAGTTACCACATCTGGCCTCAATTTTTAGTCATTTAGAAATCCCTGAACTTTATACTCTGTGTGTTCAGGTTAATAATACGTAATTTTCTATTTGAATTTTATTTTCTGGTGCTGGTGAAAGTACTTGGGTGAAAATCTCTCTCATTATGTCTCCCTTTTTTCAAAGCATAGGTCCTCCTTATTTATTTTTTTTAACCTGGTTTCGTTTACTTTCCAGTTTTCAAATAGCTGTTTTTTTTTTTTTTTTTTTTTTTTTTAATGTTATTACTATTTCCAGAGTTGGGTGCTGCTATTTATGGTAGAGTTAGTTCAATAACAACAGTTCTGCAAATACTGTTATAAAACCCAGAACTCACAATCAGTTTTTAAACATCTCCATCCTAGGGCAATGCTTCTTTTTAAAAAGTTTTTCAAAAATTTTATTACTATCTTATAAAACAGTATTCTTTGGCACATACTAGGTTCTCAATAAATATTTGTTAAATTAATCAATATGATTGACTATTTAAGGCTTATGAAACAATTCTATTTAAAAATCTCCAATATGAAAGCGAGATTAAAGCAAAACCAAAAAAGAGCCAGTAGAAATAGTGCAGGTTGCTAAAGATAAAGGAAAAAATTATATCTATGAAATAAAAGCTATAAAAATGGAGCCAACATGAAATGAGAAAATAGCAAGAAAGAACTGGAAATTTAAAATAGTATAGGTAAAAATACTTGTCATTATCATAGGAAATAAATCAAAGGGAATCTAAAATTGGAATAGAATAAAGATGTAAAAAGTAGAAAACAAAGATAACAAATTTAAATGACAAATTCAGGATGCCTAACAGCTTACTAATTAACATGATAAAGAGCAGTGAAAGTTATAGAGAGGACAGAGAAAATAATAAATTAACAAATATAAAAGTAAAAGAATTTTGCCTAAAGTTAAATGCGACAAGACTATTTGGTGAATTATCTGATGCCTGAAACAATAAATGGTGGGGGGAAATAGATGTAAATAAAGGCAAATCATGGGAAAATTTAGAATACAAGTGTTAAAGAAAAATTCTAAAATATCGTAGAGATAAAAATAGGTTATATATGTAAAATCAATAGTCCAAATAGCAATAGATAACTTATCAGCAAATTTAAAGTTTACCGTATAATAATAGAGAAATTATTTCAAAATTCTGAGTAAAATTATATTTAACCTAGAATTCTATAATCCAAAATCAATCAAGTAGCAACTTAGAGTAAAGCAAATTGCAGACATACAAATACAAATCTTTATTTTGTATGTTTCCTTTTTTGGGAATCTATTGGACAGTGTCACTCATAAAATGAAGATATAAAATTTGAGATTTAGAAAGGAAGGAATCTATCTCACAGGCAAAGTGAGTGCGTGAATGGCAGCAGTTGAGTAACTTTAAAAAGTAACCAGTGCATATTCAAACCAAAGAAAAGACCCTGAAAATAATGACATCAAGAAAATAAATGAAACTGAAAAGATAGAATACATGAAAAATAGGCAGGTGGCAGAATTTTTGAGAATAAACATGTCAATAATGAGTACATTTTAAAAGTTCAATAAAAAAATGTGATAAACTCTAGAGGAGAAATAATAAAGTTGCCCGAAAAGGAGGCATAAACGTAATGCATTGCTTCACTCAAAGGTAGGAGAAGGGAGGAGAGTTTAGTTCTGATTTACCAAGATTAGAAATAAGAAGATATTGCCTAAAGTACTTTTGCCAAGAAATACCAATAGAAAGATTATTTAGGAAAATGTCTGTAAATAAAAGTAAAAGTAGCCATTTGAATAAAAAGATGGATAATGCCAGAAAATAGTATGATGCATGAAGGAGAAAAGTGAAAGAGATTTGCTGCTTTCACATTATGTAATCTTTAGTAATATTTGATTTTTCAAAAGTATTACTTTGTTAAAAAATAAATAAAAAACCAATATAATAAATGAGTAAATTGAAGTAAAATAAGTATCAGAAAAATTTTAAAGGGTTGGAGAAAAGAAATAAATACCAAAAATTTAAAGATGGATAGAACATTTTGAAAGGCAAAGAAGAGATGAGCCTGGTAGGGACTGTGGATTTTTTCCGTGAAATAGTGAAACAGAGAGTATTGGATAAGTTATAGGGATTTTCCTTCCCAGGATAAACTTTATCGTGGGATAAAAGATAAATTGTAGCTTGTGGGAAGTTGCTAATCATTTCTAATCAGAGAAATGGTTTGGTGAATTTAATGGGACATCACCGTTAAATGTAAAGAATGTACTGTAGGCAATTAGGTGGAAGGTCATGAATATAAAGACAAGATTTGGGTTTGGAAAGGAAGAAACAAATCTCAAAATCTGCAAGTATAATCAGACTTAGGATTTGTGTGACTTGTTTACTATTGAAGATTAAAGAACACAGGAGCCAAGGATGATTCATAGATTTCAGTCTGAAATAAAAATATGCACACACAGGCATCTATCATAACTTCATACCAAAAAAGCAGCTGGTTTGGGGGATAGCAGGTTTAGGTTTAGCAGGTTTGCATTTTCAGAGTTTTGCATAAGATAACAGAACCATTCAAAAAAGCATTTGTCTGAGCAGCTACATGTGTACTTATATAGAGCAATGAAGTGGCTTTTAATGTAACAATTGCATTGAAAATTAGATTTAAAATAGTGAAAATGTAGCGAATAAATTCAGTGTTATCTGCTTCTAACTTTCCCCGTCTTTATGTTACTAGTATAAAATCTTTTTTATTCTCTCATTAAAAATATGAAGACATGTTCTACACAAATATAATAGTATCCACTTGAAAGAAAAGAACATCCTAAAACGTCATTTGCTCGAAAAAAGAAATAGTCTACTTTTACACCTATCAAAAATGATCTAAATTTAGTCACGAAGTCAATTTGTAAACATAAGACACTCCTCAGTGGGTGAGCTGATGCTCCCTAACTACCATGGGCCCATCAAGCACTGAGGTCGCAGATAAACCTGGAGGTATCAGAACACAGAAAAAATCTATTTCATTTCTTTTTTATCCAAAGTGAGAGAAGTATATCTGATTGTTTCTGAGGAGCTCAGGAACACAGTGAAATCTGATATGCCTTTTTTTATTTAGACAAATTAATCTACTTAAATTCCAAGAGGGTGCTTGAAAACGTAATGGTGAAGCACATAACTAGGCAACACTGGCTGTTTGTCCTCTCAGAGTGAAGGCACTTCTGGAAAGTGAATGATCCATGACAGCAAATGAAAGTATAAAAAAGACATCAAGCAAGTGGAAAAGGCATTTTTTAAAAAAATAACTGCCTGAGAGAATGCTGAGGATGGAAGTAACATGTAACGTTGAAATCAGATTTGCTGAAGGGCCAGAATAAAATTGCCGTGCATCCCTAGGTTCCTTGAATATATACAACAGTTCTCAAAGGAAAACAAAAACAACAGCTATGTAAGGGAACTCAAGAGTGTTAGGAGTCTATGTACCAACAAACAAATAAAAGAGAATTTTGAAAGAAAAGGAAAAGGCAATAAACAAAATATAAAAAAAGGATTTTCCATTGGTGGCTAAAGCATTTCACAAAGCATCCACAATTTTCATTAAATGACTGCTGTCTGCTAGCTCCTACATCATTTTTAAGTGCACTATTATTGCTAAGATTGTGTTTTTTTTTTCTGTTCAAAATGACATTTCTCATCTTGTTACCATCTCTGAGTGTATAAGGCTCAAACAAAGAAGTCTTATGTTAAAGAATTAAACTTGTAGCTCTCATTATTTCTTAGACTTGAATACTAACCACACATCTGGAATGCAATAAAACATTGTTTTGACATTTATAAAATTACAAATGGCAAAATGTAAAAGAAGCGGTAAAAGTAGTAAAATAGTAAAGATAATTCCTAGAAAGAAACATATATATATATATATATATATTTCTTTTATGTTGATTTTATTGTCTAAAACAAAGCTTTTTGTTTAACTGATAATAACCAAGGTGATGGATAATGCTATGGGGATAAAATTCAAATTATAAAGTATTTAAATTATAAATTTAAACACGAGGTAATGATATCTACCAGCTTGTAAGTAACATGATTTGGAAAAGTAGCCTATGTTTTTCTGAACTATGTAATAAATATTTAATCAATTTTAAGTGCTAAAATATATAGAGAGAACTATTGAGCCTATTTTGAAGGGATTTTCTGCAAATCATCACACAGAAGTGTGACCAGCTCCTAGTATGTGTATCAAAAACAATCAAGTGTGTCACTTGAAAGACCCATTTCTTTTTTGTTGAAGTACACTGAGCAAACTGTCAGTTGTAATGCTGTTGTTCAGAATGCTAACATCTAAATCTGTTGAATCATGTAGTATGCAGGATAGAAAGGCAGAAAGTCTGAATTTAACATAGTCAATGTCAAAAGCATGGAAGATTAGAATCAGGAGGACCAAAGGAAAACATTCAAGATAAAGCACTGATTCTGAATACCATTGAAAGTTCTGGCAATGCAAGACCAAGGCTTGGATGTGCAAAAAGAAGCCACCAAAGGCATTAAAACAAGAATGCTTTGTAGGTTGATTTACAAAGGAACTCACTCTTATTTTGCTGCTTTGGGGACTGTGGATTGGAAGGGAGAGGGTGTAGCAGTGGGAAGAAAAGAGGCTGTTGCAGTAATCCAGATGAAATGGACAATGGTCCTTCCATTCCACTGGGTATTCATTCTCATTTTCTTTTCCTAGTGCCTCCTCTTTACTCTGCCTTGCCTCTTAATTTTAGAGGATCTTAGGGTCAGAACCCTTCTCTTTTTTATCTATGCACACTGTTTTGGTGAGCTCCTCGAGTCCTCAGGCTTTAACGATCAAATATTTTCTAGTAATTCCCAAATGTATACTTCCAACTCAAACTTTCACCCAAAGTACAGGCTCATATATATCCAAATGCCTACCTGATATTTTTGCCTGGAAATGTAACAAATGCCTCAAACTCAAAATGTTTAAATAAACTCCTGGACTCTTTTTCACATGATTTCAACTTACATCTCAATAGATGGTAACTCCAAATGTTCAGCTGCTCAGGTGAAACTGTGGAACCATTTTGATTCTTCTCTTTTTTTCTCAACCCATATTGAATTTATCAGAAAATCCTGTTGGTTCTACTTTAAAATATATCCAAAATACAAACATTTTTCACAACTCTCACTTTAACACTTTAGTCTGAGACACAATCATCTTCACCTAGATTACTGCAATACTTTCCTAACATGTCTCTCTGCTTTAGCCTTCTATAGCCTATTTCAACTTAGCAACTGGAGTGGTACTTTTAAACATATATTAGAGCATGTCACTATTCTGCTTAAAGCCTTCTAATAGCTGTCTAATTTAATCCAAGACAAAAAAGAAGCTCTTTCAGTTGTTCACAAGATCCTCCTGTGTAATCTGATCTTACGTTGAGCTGATCAAATGCTACAAAGTTCCAACCCCCTGTGAATGTAGGTCAGGTCAACTTTAATATTGGTTAGTTTTAGTTATCTGATGCTACATAATAAATTATGCCAAAACTTAGCAGATTTATTATCTTACAGTTTCTGTGCGTCAGAGATCTGGAGGCCGATTAGCTGGAACATTCTGGTTGAAAGTCTTTCCTGGAGTTGCTGTTAAACTGTCAAGTATGGCAGCAGTCTCATCTGAAGAGCCAACTAGGGAAGGATCCGCTTCCAAGTTTATACATATCTTGATTGGGAGGCCTTAATTCCTTGCTGGACTTGGTCCAAGTCTTCAGTTTTTCACCACATGGGTCTTTTCATAGGCTTCCATAAGTGTCCCTGTGAGATGACATCTGGCTTCCAAAGAGCAAGTGATCAAAGAGAGAGGGAAAATGCAAGAGAACCCAAGACAGAAGCTTCAATTATTTTATAACTTTATCTTGGAAGTGACACAATATCACTTCTGTTGTATTCTATAGACTAGATGCAAATCACTAAATCCAACTCACAGTAAAGGGGAAAAGAAGTAAGCTCCATTTCTGAAAGGGAAGAGTACCAATTGGTCAATTATAGTCTCAACCTCAAGAAAATTACGATTGGGTTCCCTAGTGGGAGTATTCCCCTTTTTGGAAGCATGATTACTAGACTAAAAGAACTTAAATTAGTAGGGACAGGAAACCAAATTGTTACTGGAAAATTACTAAAGGTAACCATGAGAGGAATCAGTCCCATTGCCATCGTTTGATTTTGAACCAAAGAATACTCGCTGATTATGAAGATAGTGTTGGGTAGACACAGAATGCTTAACTGAAAGCCAGAAAATTGCCATGAAATGTTTACATTATGGGCTTGATGTTATTTGTTTCATCAAGCTGTAAAATTGATTTTGAGTAGCAGCACTCCTTCGTCAACTGGAAGTGGTACCCATAAGACCTGTTCAAACAGGTCTTCAAGGTACAAGCAAGTTGCATGAGAAAGTGGATGACTCAAATACCCTTGGTCTCTACTCCTGCTAAATACATTACCTTATCTCTCTCAGCCCTCTTCTATTACCTCATGAGAACCAATGACTGAGGAAAGAACAGCTTTGTCTTGGTTTGGAGATGATTCTACACAATATAATAAAACAACCAAAAGTGAATAACCACAGGACTACAGTCCCCCTCTGAGTTGGTCTTGAAGGATGGAATGGAAGGGCAAACTTCACTAGAAAAAACTTTGAGCAGAGCATCTGGTTGCTTATTTCACTGGCCAGATGTGAGTCCACACTGTCTTAGGGGTTGTGGTTAATGATAATGCTGAATAGTTTAGAACATGGAGGGAACATTATTGTAAAATTAGTTACAAGGAGACATAGGGACTAGACATGCAGTTAAACTTCTCAGAGTGTTCACAGAATGTAAAGATTATGAATATCACTTATGGGTGACCCTTATGAATATCACTAAAGGGTGACCTCAGCAACAAAAGGTTTAAATCAAGTGGCAAGAATGGTTAATTCTATGAACATCAGTTAGCCAATTTCCCCAGCTACTCTTGTCATTGGTCAACAGTCTCATGAATGAAACAGCCAGAATGGCAGGGATGGAGGTTATATATAGTCTCAGCAACCTAGACTTTCACTCAAAGAGGCTGGTCTAGTGACAGCCACTACTGAATACCCAATGTGCTAGAAGCAAAAACTATCACTGCATTCCCAATATGGCACCATTTCCCAAATGGATCAGACAGCTACCTAAAGGCAGGATGATTAAAATGGATCATTTTCATGATGGAGGAGAAAATACTTTTTTTCTTAGTAGAACAAACACTTACCTAGGATCTGGATTATCTTCCCTGACTACAATGCCTTCTATGCATGGGCTTACAGAATGTCTTAACCACCATCATGGTATTTCACGAAACATAGTATCTAACCGAAGGACTAATTTCACAGTAAGTGAAGTGTTTGCACTGGGCCCATACTCATGGAATTCATTGGTCTTACCATGCCTCACCATCCTGAAGCAGCTGGATTGATAAAATGGTGGATGGCCTTTTGAAAACTCAGTTATAATACCAATTGGGTGGCAACACCTTACAGAGGTAAAGCAATGTTTTTTTAGGATGTGGTTTGTGTATGGTGTAAGCAAGCATTGAATATATGATTTTTCCCCTAGCCAGCATTCATGGATTCTGGAATCAAAGTTTAGAAATAAGACTGACTCTTCTCACTATTACTGCTAGAAATTCACTAGCAACAGTTTCTGTCCCTATTCCTTTAGAATCTGATGGTCTAGAAGTCTTCGTTCTAAAGGGAGGAATGCTTCCATTAGGGGACACAACACTGAATTCGTTGAACTAGAAGCTGAAACCACCAACTCTTCACTATGGATTCATTATGCCACTGAATCAAAGACATAAAAAGAGGTTTTACTGTACTGCCTGAGAATACTAATCCTGAATTTTACGGAAAATTTAGAGAAAATAGAGGTATGTTTGAAATAAAGGAGATACTTCCTGGGGATACTAATCCTGAATTTTATGGGAAATTTAGAGAAAGGTGAGGTATGTTTGACATAATGGAACTACTTCTTGGTACTTCCCATGCCTCATACTTATAGTCAATGGAAAATAACACCCCCATTTGGGCAGGACTGATAATGACTCAGACCACTAAGGAATAAAAATGCAGGTCACCTCACCAGGTATAAAACCATGATAAGCTAGAATGTCTCCTAAGGGCAGAAGAAAAATGGATTGGGTAGTTTATTCTGTACTGCTGACCCTTATGTGAGTATTCATAGCTTCAGAATGAGACAGTGTGTCTCTCCACCAGGACCCAGTAGTACGTGAGTCATCATTGCTGAAAACACATTCCTAAATAATTCCAAGAAATATATGATACAGACATCCTTGAAGATTTAAGATTATCTGATGTCATCTGCTATATATAAAGTGCATCCACCTCTGTGAGGCTAGTGGCAACATCCAATCTAATAAGCATTTCATGATCTGAAATGTAGTATTTGTTTAAATATTTGTTTGATGTTTCCTAAGGTTTTAAGTGTTTTGGTCCTCGTTTAAATTGTTTTCCTCTCTAGAAACTATAAGAAAGATAGACAGATTTGGTAGACTAGATAGATAGATAGATAGATAGATAGATAGATAGATAGATAGATAGATAGATAGATAGGATAGATAATTTCCCAATAAAGCTTACAGCTTTCTAAGTCCTGTGGAGGCAAGGGAGTGATTTCTATCAGCTATAAGTATACTAGATCTAGAATATTTTACATGTACCTTATTCATTCGCTTTCAATGTACACAGTGTACTTATTGTATACTGTACAGACTTCCTAGGGATTTTTTAGTTTTGTTTGAGCTTTGCAGTTTATGGGGTTAATTTTTCAGCCAGAATTATCAAGATGGTTTATTTCTATATCCAGAGTCTACTGTATTTTTATTGATCCCTGGAAGTAGGATATTATCATGACAATATGCTATGGCTGATCAGAGCCCCGTGTCTTTTAAGATTTAACACATAATGTTACGGCAGCTACAAAGAATGAGTTAATACGCCCTTGAGGTAATAACATGAATGTGTATTCAGTATCTTCTCGGTTAACTCATTTTGTTCCTGGCTCATTACATTCGTATTTATCAGGATAGAGAAGGACGCACTGGCTCACTCAATTACTCTGTAGTACTCCTGGGTGTAGTGATGTCTAAGATGGTGACCTCAGCAAGGGCAGCCTTGGTTAATTTCCTGTTTTATCTGTTTCCACATTCAGGGAATTTGCCTACGGATCAAAGATTCTTTCACTTGGGCCCCTCCTTTTTGATTATATATTTGCAAGCACAGTTTCTAAGCACAGTTTCCAATTTTTCCCATTAGTTGTGTTTCCTCGTCTTTCCTTGTTCAATCCTCTTAGCCTGATACTGTCTCTGGGGGTAGTTGTCACTCTGCCTTTTTAAATTCCTCCTGTCTTCAGACAATCCAGCTGCTTGAATTATCCAGTAAGGCCTTAGGATTGTTGCCATTAGTGGATGCTTGACATTAGGCCACTCTAGGATTCACAACCACATATTTATACTTTTTAGTATGAGGCCTCTTACATCAATTTTTAAAACAAATTTTTGTCAATGTCTCATTTCTGACAGTATGTGAGTGAGATTCACATATGACTGTGTGAATATTGAAAATAATGTACATTACACCACACAAATCTCACTTAACTTACATCAGTATGTTTGCAATATGTTCAAAGGAACCAGGTTTAAACAAGGATGCAACATTGGCTAACAGAGATTAGTGAATACAATTTTTGAGTCTCCCCCATTTTCCTCAAAGGAAAATGTTTTTAAGCCACTGTGTTATTCTATTTTGCACTGCTGTAATGAAATACCTGAGGCTGCATAATTTATAAAGAAAAGAGGTTTATTTTGGCTCAAGATTCTGCAGACAGTGCATAGTATCAGTGCCAGCATCTGCTTCTGCTGAGACTTCAGGAAACCTATAATCGTGGCAGAAGGTGAAGGGGGAGCAATCAGGTCACATGGCAAGAGAGTGGGGAGATGCCAGGCTCTTTTTAACAATTAGACCTTGTGTGAACTAATACAGCAAAAACTCACTCAGGGAGATGGTACCAAGCCATTCATGAGAGGTCTGCCCTCATGAGCAAGACACCTCCCACTAGATCCCATGTCCAACACTGGGGATCACATTTCAACATGAGATTTGAAGGAGACAAAAGTTCAAACCCTATCATGCACCCATATCATTCATAAATTCCAGTATATTCAATTACCTTGTATAGTTGTACATACTGCTTTTGTTGAGCCATACCTCCTAGGTCTGACTTCCTGGTTCTGGGTAATTTTTATTTTTTTCTTGATTGTTAGTATCATATTGCTGATTATCTATAAGTCATGTATCAGTTTCTGGATATCACAAATAGCTTCTAGGTTGAACTATGAAATAATGGTGATCTTTGGACAGTCATCTGTCTACTGAGCCTGGGACAAAGTATAGCTTCCCTGGTTGAAGAGGATTAATTCATGTATACATTAATGTTCACATACTGATTTGATTATAATCATATATATATATATTTAGACTTAGTCTCTGTTTATAGATAGATTGATATCACCAAAATATTAATAGAGTTTATTTTGGGAATATTAGATAGAGTTATTTTCTTTCCTAAAGAAAAATATTTGTGTCACATTTTTGTTTTCATTCAACAAATAGGTAATGAAATGAGCGGAAGGTAATGAGTGCCTTCCAAGTACCAAGCACTGTGTTAGACGTAGTAGAGATGTGAGGGGCAGGGAAATGATGGATGAGATAGCTCCTGTCCATCTTCATGAACCTTAGTTTAGCTGGGAAGAATAGAAGCAAATGTGCATGCTAGGGTGAAGTATGACTAATAATGATTACAAAGTTTCAGCTTTGTGCCACCAAGAGCACATCTGTAACCACAACTTCCTGTCTCCCTTGGAAATAGTAATCTCATAGAAATGTTTTCTATGCTTATGTTTTCAAGATGTATAAAAATAGGACATATTTGAGATAATGCTAAAAGAAATCAGGATGGTTTAATGGATTAGACATCAGGAGACCTGTGTTCCAGGAAAAGTTTTCTCTTTTAATGTCATTCAGCTATTTAAAAAAATCTTTAAAATGATAAAACTTGGTCTTAACTCTTTGAAATTTCCTTCCTAATAAAACTGTGTGGCTATAGAAGCATGAAGAAATGAATTAACAATGAATTGAATTGATATTACACTAGTTTTCTATTGCTGCCATAACAAATTATCACAGCTTTAGTGACTTCAAACAGAACAAATATATTTTCTATTTCTCCAAGACGGAATTCTAACATAGGTCCCACTGGGCTAAAATCAAGGTACTAGCTGAGCTAAATTCCTTTTTAAAAGCTCTAGGGGATAATCTGCCTGTTCTAGGGGATTTCTTTGCCTGTTCCAGCTCTTAGAGGTCTCTCTCTGGTCTTTGCACATTATTCCCTACATTTCAGAACCAGCAATGAGATACCCAATCCTTCTCATCCTGACGTCGCTCTGACCACAGCTGAAGAGTCCTTCACTTTTAAGGACTTCTGTGATTAGACTGGGCCCATCCAGATAATCCAGGATGATCTCAGTATCTCAAGGTCCTTAACCTTAGCATGTCTGCAAAGTTTCTTTTGCTCTCTAAGGTAACACTGATAGGCTCTAAGAATTTGGCTGTGGACATCTTTGGGGGCCATTACTTCTCCTTTCAGACATTTTTTTATTTTTATTTTTTGAGACAGGGTCTCACTCTGTCACCCAGGTTGGAGTGCAGTGGCATGATCCTGGCTCACTGCAACTTCCACCTCCCAGGTTCAAATGATTCTCCTTCCTCAGCCTCCCAAGTAGCTGGGATTACCGATGCACACCACCATACCTGGCTAATTTTTGTGTGTTTAGTAGAGATGGGGTTTCGCCGTGTTGGCCAGGCTGGTCTCCAACTCCTGATCTCATGTGATCCACCACCTCAGACTCCCAAAGTGCTGAGATGAGTCACCGTGCCCGGCTGCCTCCCAGACATTTTTAAACAATAAATTTTTAGATCAATTCATCACTGCATACAGAAACGCAGGGATATTTTAAACCAACTTTTCACAGGATCTATAGTACCTATGAGAGGCTAATAATAGCTACCCAAATACATCCACACCCTAATGTCAACTCCAATAGGGGTATATACTGCACGTGTTATTGACAATAAATTAGTATCACATGCGCAAACATCTATTCCTTTTTTTCTTTTTTTTCCAACTGTGATTCAGGAGTACATGTGAAGGTTTCTTACATAGGTGAGAATTCGTGTCACAGGGGTTTGTTGTGCAGATTATTTCCTCAACCAGATATTAATCCCAGTACCCAATCGTTATCTTTTCTGTTCCTCTCCCTCTTCCCTCCCTCCACCCTCAGGTAGACCTCAGTGTCTGCTACTTCCTTTGTGTTCATGAATTTTCATCATTTAGCTGCCCTTATAAGTGAGAACATGTGGTATTTTTAGTTTGCTAAGGATAATAGTTCTAACCCCATAGATACTCCTGCAAAAGACATGATCTTGTTCTTTTTTATGGCTGCGTAGTATTCCATGGTGTATATTACCATATTTTTAAAATCCAGTCTGTAATTGATGGGAGTTTAGGTTCATTCCATGTTTTTGCTATTGTAAATAGTGCTGCAATAAACATTTGCCTGCATGTGTCTTTATGGCAGAATAATTTCTATTCCACTGGGTATATATCCAGTAATGGGATTGCTGGGTTGAATGGTAGTTCTGGTTTTAGCTCTTTGAGGAATCTCTATGCTCCTTTTCACAGTCGTTGAACTAATTTACACTCCTACAGTGGATAAGCCTTCCCTTTTCTCTACAACCTCACCAGCATCTGTTCTTTTTTGACATTTTAGCAATAGCCATTCTGACTAGTGTAAGATAGTATCTCATTTTGGTTTTGATTTGCATTTCTCTAATGATCAGTGATATTGAGCTCTCTTTCAGATGCTTGTTGGCTGCTTGTATGTCTTTTGACAAGCATCTGTTCACGTCCTTTGCTCATTTTTTAGTGGGGCTGTTTTTTTCTTGTAAATTTAAGTTCCTTTTAGATGCTACATATTATACCTTTGTCAGGTGCATAGTTTGCAAATTTTTTCTCCCATTCTGTAGGTTATCTGTTTACTCTGTTGAGAGTTTATTTTGCTATGCAGAAACTCTTAAGCTTAATTAGATCCCACTTTTCTTTTTGTGCTTTTGCTGTGATTACTTTTGGTGTCTTTGTCACAAAATCTTTGCCTGTTTCTCTGTCCAGGATAGTATTGCTTATGCTGTCTCCCAGGGTTTGTGTGGTTTTAGGTTTTACATTTAAGTCTTTAATTCATCTTGAGGATTTTTTTTCTTGTATATGGAGTAAGGAAGGGGTCCAGCTTCAATCTTCTGCATGTGGCTAGCCAGTTCTCCCAACACTATTTATTGAAGGGAGGCTTTTCTCCATTGCTTGCTTTTGTTAGTTTTGTTGAAGATCAGATCATAGGTGTGTGACCTTATTTCTGATATCTCTATTCTGTTCCATTTGTCTATGTGCCTATTTTTTGTACCAGTACCATCCCATTTTGGTTACGTAGAGTTTGAAGTTGGTAGCACGATGCCTCCAGCTTTGTTCTTTGTGCTTAGCATTGCCTTGGCCCTTCAGGCCCTTTTTTGGTTTCATATGAATTTTAAAATATTTTTTCTAGTTCTCTGAAGAATGTCATTGGTAGTTTGATATGAATAGCATTGAATCTGTAAATTGCTTTGGGTAGTATAGCCATTTTAATGATATTGATTTTTTTCTATCCATGAGCATGGGATGTTTATCCATTTGTTTGTGTCTTCTCTGATTTCCTTGAGCAGTGTTCTGTAATTATCATTGTAGAGATTATTCACCTCACTGGTTAGCTGTGTTCCTAGGTATTTTATTATTTTTGTGGCAATTGTGAATTCTGATTTGGCTCTCAGGTTGACTGACTGTTGTGGGTGTACAGAAATGTTGGTGATTTTTGTACATTGATTTTGTATCCTGAGACTTTGTTGAAGTTGTTTATCAGATCTAGGAGTTACTGGGAACAGGCCATGGGATTTTCTGGGTATTAAATCATATTATTTGCAAACAGAAATAGTTTGACTTCCTTTCTTCCTATTTTAATATCCTTTTTTTCTCTTGGCTTATTGCTCTGGCTAAGATTTCCAATAATATCTTGAATAGGAGTGGTGAAAGTAGGCATCCTTGTCTTGTTCCACTTCTTATGGGTATTGCTTTAAACTCTTTCCCACGCAGCATGATGTAGGCCGTGGATCTGTCATACCTAACTCTAATTATTATTATTATTATTTTTTAATTTATTTTTTGAGATGGAGTCTTGCTCTGTCACCCAGGCTGGAGTGCAATGGCACGATCTCGGCTCACTGCAAGCTCCGCCTCCTGGGTTCACGCCATTCTCCTGCCTCAGCCTCCCAAGTAGCTGGGACTACAGGTGCCTGCCATCACACCCAGATAATTTTTTGTATTTTCATAGAGAGAGGGTTTCACCATGTTAGCCAGGATGGTCTCGATCTCATGACCTCGTGATCTGCTCACCTCGGCCTCCTAAAGTGTTGGGATTACAGGCATGAGTCACCACACCCAGCCAATCATGGTGAATTAACTTTTTGATGCACTGCTGGACTTGGTTTGCAAGTATTTTGTTGAGGATCTTTGCATCAATGTTCATCAAGGATTATTGCAGGAAGTCAGGGACCCTGAACGGTGGGACCAGCTAAAGCCATGGCAGAACAACATAAACTGTGAAGATTTCATGGACATTTATTAGTTCCCCAAGTTACTACTTTTATAATTTCTTACGCCTGTCTTTACTGCAATCTCTGAACATAAATTGTGAAGATTTCATGGACACTTATCACTTCCTCAATCAATATTCTTGTGATTTCCTATGCCTGTCTTTAATCTTTTAATCCCATCATCTTCATAAGCTGAGGATGAATGTCATCTCAGGACCCTGTGACGATTGCGTTAACTGCACAAATTGTTTAACCAATATGAAATCTGGGCACCTTGAAAAAAGAACAGGATAACAACGATATTCAGGGACCCAGGGAGATAACCTTAAAGTCTGGCTGCCTGTGGGCCTGATGGAACAGAGCCATATTTCTCTTCTTTCAAAAGCAAATAGGAGAAATATCACTGAATTCTTTTTCTCAGCAAGGAACATTCCTGAGAAAGAGAATGCGTTCCCAAGGGGAGGTCTCTGAAAAGGCTGCTTTGGGAACATCTGTCTTTTACAATTGTAGATAAGGGATGAAATATGCAGTCTCCCATAGTGCTCCCAGGCTTATTAGGATGAGGAAGTTCCTGCCTAATAAATTTGGTCTGCTCTCAAACCCTGTCTCCTGATAAGATGTTATCAATGATAATGCATGCCTGAAACTTCATTAGCAATTTAAATTTTGCCCGGGTCCTGTGATCTCACCCTGCCTCCATTTACCTTGTGATATTTTATCTGAAGTACGCTTATTCTGAAGCACGTGACCTCTGTGACCCACACCCTATTTGTACACTCCCCCCCCTTTTGAAAATCACTAATAAAAACTTGCTGGTTTTGCGGCTTAGGGGGCATCAAGGAACCTGCTGACATGTGATGTCTCCCCTGGACACCCAGCTTTAAAATTTCCCTCTTTTGTACTCTTTCCCTTTATTTCTCTGAGCAGCTAACACTTAGGGAAAACAGAAAAGAACCCCCGAAGAATTATCAGGGGTGGGTTCTCCTGATAAAGGATGTTGGCCTGAAGTTTTCTGTTTTTGTTTTTTCTATGCCAGCTTTTGGTGTCAGGATGATGTTGGCCTCATAGAATGAGTTGAGGAGAAGTCACTACTTCTCAAATTCTTGGAATAGAATTTGGCTGTGAATCCATCAGGTCCTGGGTTTGTTTGATTTTTGTTTTTTTGTTTTTTTTTTTTTTTTTGGTTGCTAGGCTATTTGTTAGTGATTCAATTTTGGAGCTCATTATGGGTCTATTCATGGAATCAATTTCTTCTTGGTTTAGTTTTGGGAAGGTGTGTTTGTTTAGGAATTTCTGTCTCTTCTAGGTTTTCTAGTTTGTGTGCATGGAGGTGTTTATAGTAGTTTCTGATGGTTATTGGTTATTTTTAATTCTATGGGGTCACAATTTCTAATTGTGTTTATTTTTATATTCTCTTTTTTCTTTACCAGTCTAGCTAGTTGCCTGCCATTAATTTTTTCAAAAAACTAATTTCTGGATTCATTAATCTTTTGAATTGTTTTTCATGTCTCAATTTCCTTCAGTTCAGTCCCAATTTTGGTTATTTTTGTCTTCTTGTAGCTTTGGGATTGATTTGTTCTTTCATCTCTAATTTTTTCAATTTTGATGTTAAATTGTTAAATTGAGCTCTTTCTAACTTTTTGATGTGGGTATTTAGTGCTACTAATTTCCCTCTTAATGCTGCCTTAGCTGTGTCCCAGAGATTCTGGTACATTGTATCTTTGTTCTCATTCGTTTTGAAGACCTTGATTTTTGCCTTAATTTTATTATTTACCCAAAAGTCATTCAGTAGCGTGTTTAATTTCCATGTAATTGAATGGTTTTGAGTGATTTTCTTAGGCTTGACTTCTGTTTTCATTGCTCTCTGATCCAAGAGCGTATTTGGTATGATTTTGGTTCTTTGGCTTTTGATGAGGATTCTTTTATGTCCAAATATGTGGTCAATTTTAGAGCACGTGCCATGTGGCAATGAAAAGAATGTATATTCTCTTGTTGGGTGTGGAGAGTTCTGTAAAGGTCTTTCAGATCCATTTGGTCCAATGTTGAGTTCAGCTCCTGAATATCACTCTTAATTTTCTTCCAGACATCTGTTCCTAATAGGAGTCTAATATGATCATGTCTAAACAGAAGCAAGTGAAAAATGAATACTAATATTCAACAATTTTTAACTTAGTATTAGAATGATCTATTTAGTTTGGCTATATGTAATAGTAACCCAGACAGTTGCCAAATGTATCACTTCATTTTAATTAGGAAACTATTATATACTTTTTAGAATTCTAAGGTGTCATATAGTAATTTAAGTTTATAGACTTGTCTCCACATATGAGCACATTTAAACACTCTGGGCCATATGAACACATAACATTTATCAAATTTCAGAGTTGTTAACTGCTGTAAGAGTGGCATCTCAAAGTTTTGGTTTGAGGAGTGATAAAGATATTAATTGATTCCCTTATAAAACTGAAATCTAAGTTCATTGGAATGCAACTAATTGGGAGTAAGTGATATTTCAGCCTCAACTGCACTGACATATTTGTGTTCTAAATAGTTGATATATGAAAGAAAAACATTCTAATTCTTTATAAATTATATGATCAAATAAAAATACATGGAGGACAAGGTTTTAAATAAAGGGCAATGTTTGTTTTTTTAAATAATATTTACCTAAAATCATTTAGTCTGGGTTGTATTAATTTTTTTTCAGCTTTTGACAGAATTAATGGCCTATATAAATTAGCCACTTTCCCTTAATTATCTAAACCTTGAAGTATGTGGTACTTTTTTGTTTTTTAAAATAAAGCATTTAAACTTAAATCTGAAAATTAACTTGTCTTGAAATGAAATTTAAATCAAATCAGCAAATATTTATTGAAGCCCCACTACAAAGCAAAGATGCTTACTTAATAGTTAATCTTAAAAGAATCACTTCATAGGGTTTTACATTTGGAATCCATAATTAAGTATATGCATGTGCTATATTTTATTAATAATAAAATGCTTTATCACTTTATAATCATCTCCATTTCACAACATGAATGGAAAAGCCATGGTGATAGTTGAACATAAAGAATAATTTGGTTGACTTGATGCAGTTATCTGTAATTTCTAAGGATAAATAGATGCCTTATGAGAGGTCAATTTCAGTAAGCAACCTATGGATGACTGACCTAAATCTTTGTTTCTGGATCCTAATGACTCACAGAAAAATGTTGTCTTTAGGCCCTGCTTATTACATAATGTGAGGAAAGCAGAACAAATTCCTTTCATCTTCTCTTCTCTACCTAAGCCTGTTTCCTAGTACAGTTCCATATCTTGTATATTTTGGTCAGAAACAAAATATTGATGGGAAATAAAATCTGTTTTTTTTTAACAAGAAACATGGCCATTAAATGATCCTCCACTTGCTTTCCAGTTCATGGTAAGCCTACTTTGTCCTGGAAAAGGTAAGGTTCGGGTGCAAAACCACTATCCCTTGAAATTCTGCTATGGCTTGAATGTTTCTCTAAAACACATGTTAAAATGTAATTGCCACTATGATGGTATTAAGAGGTAGGACCATTATGAGGTGATTCGACCATGGGGGCTCTGCCTCATGAGAGGAATAACGTTATTGTGAGAGCTGACTTATTATCCCAAGAGTGGGTTATTATAGAAGCAAATTCAGCCCTCTCTATCTCTCACTCCTGGCTTTTGTTGTTCTTCTGCCTTCTACCACAGGATGAGCAGCATGAAGACCCTCACCAGATGCTAGTGCCATGCTCTCGTACTTCCAGCTTCCAGAAAGCTGAGCCAAATAATTTTTTTTTTCTGTATAAATTACCCAGTCTGTGGTATTCTGTTATAGAAACACAAAATGGATTAAGACAAAGCCTCACCAGGCTGTGACCACTGCCACTTAGTTTCTTAAGATTCCTACATTGGAAATAATCTCTTAAAAGTTTTCAATTCAATGTTTATAAGGTTGCAAATTAAGAAAAGGAGAGTTGGCCAAGTACAAGAAAATTGGAACTATGATTATTCCTAATATTGAGACTGCACTAATCTATCATCCTAGGAATTAAAAATAAGTGGGCACAATAAAACATAAAACATTGTTGTTTGTTGTTGGATTTAATTTTTCTTTTGGGCCCATAAATCAGTTGCCCTGAGATTCGTAGTTTAATTCTAAAAGTAGTAATTGTTTAACTGGGGAGTCCTTCTGAAGATAATTGTTGAGGTCTATGAGTGAATAGAGAAAAACTTCCTTTCTTCTGAAGCTGACTTCTAGCATGCTCTGTCCTTTCTGAAGAGTCTTCTAAAATAAAGATTTTGCTTTAAGAACATTGTAACAGTCTATTTTAAACTGACTAATTGTGTTTGCATATTATTTTAAAGGGATTATTTTCTAGTCAAGAAAAAATACATAAAAACCTTTGGAATATAGCTTTTTATTGATTTTTCAAAGACAGTTTGGGAGGCTCTTGAAGCAAAAAATAATATATATTATTTAGGCATGAGACAAATACTCTATTAGGAACAGTACTTTGGCATGAGACTAATTGTAAAAGTTGAGAATCCTTTAGCAAGCAAAAAAGACATTACAAAGTATAGCTAAATGATATATTTATAATTAAGAAATGTACTTTATATAAAAATGTACGACTTTACCATTCTTGATATTTTAAAACCCAAGCTTGTAATACTTCAGTAAAAACACAGGCAATTGTAATCTACACATCTACTCTTTTTCAGTTGAATATGTTCAACTCTAACTCTAGGTTCTCTTTCTTTCTTCCCCTCTCTCTTTCTCCCCTCCGTCCGCCCCCCGCCCACAGACACATGTGAAAAGGTGGTGTTACTGGTACCAAGCTCTCTCTCTCTCTCTCTCTCTGTACATATATATATACACACACACACGTATATATATATATAATTTATTTGGATATCCTAGCACAATACTGAAGCATGAGATGTATGCATTATGTTATTCACATATGGATTATGTTACTCTACATACTAAAATATGTCAATAATCCTGAATTGGTTAATGCAGAGGTTTTCTACTATATTCAAACTAAGAGAAGTGGAAGATGTGTGGCTCAGGTCCCACACTGGTGCTTGGCCTATTTGTCCCTGGAACCATTCCTCATGCTTCTGCTTTCCTAGCTTCTACCATATAGAAAGTATCTTTTAGTCTCCAAAGTCAGCTGCCTTCTGGAAGTGTTTAGCCTGTGGGAAGCCCTGGCAGGTTCTCCTGGCATGGACAGTGTCTCCTGCAAATCATATATTTGTTTTGTAGTTCCAGATCCTGCAGAACAGGTCCATCTGGTTTCAGATTCCCCTTGTAGTGCTGGTTCTTCAGAGCCAGTAACATCACCTTTTTCCTTTTTCCTGCAGCCCTTTGTTCTAGAGGTGGTAATAGCATCCATATGGCTTCCAGGTGCCTCGCCATTCCTCTTTGATTCTCAGATTTCCATCACCTGTGAACCAAATCCCCAAACCATGTTCACTCTTTCATGAGGACTTGCAGTGGGTTCAATTTTCTGCTTAAATTGATGATACAGGATCCCCACATTTTCGGTGACTAGAGTTGTTCCTTGCTTTATACATTATCATTCTGGATTTCTTAAGGCTCCTTTGGATGAAAAGAAGGTCTGAATGCACATAAAAGGCTTGAACGTCTCATTCTAAGTGTAAACTTCAAATTATCCAATAGTTTAGCACCTTTCTGTCTCTGTTCCCAGTCTGATTTGCCACTCTTATTCCCAGTTTCTGCACAAACTCCGGGAATTCTAGTCATATACCTTCCGTTAATCATACGTTTGGTGATACTATTGCCTATTCCTGAATACATTTCCTTCTCAACCACTAATGATGAAATCCTACCCAAACTTCACGGGCCCAGAATAAATATAGTTTGTCCTCAAATTTTATATTTGCAAATGTGTCTGCTCACTAAAATTCATTCGTAATTCCAAAATAAATACGTAGGGCACTGCCACAGTAGTTTGCAGACATGGACAGAATGGTGAAAAATTTGAGTCTCCAGATGTCAATGTTCTCAGCTGAGGTACAACAAGGCAGTTTGCTGCCTTCTTATTTTAGCTCTCATTCCCTGAGCAGATGCCTTTTTCTCAGTCTATTTAATACCATGGTTTTTTTTTTGTTTGTTTTTTTTTCCGTTTTTGTTCCTTTGGTTGGCGATTTCACTGTTTAAAATGAACTTCATGCACAGGGTTTAAGTGTTGTCTGGTGTTCCTCAGTGTAAGAAGGCGGAGATGTGCCTCACAGAGAAAATAGGTCTGTTATACTAGCTTTGTTTAGGCATGAGTTGTAGTGCTGTTGGCCAAGACTTCAATATTAATGAATCAACAATGTACGTTAAATAAGATGTTTCTAAACAGAAATACCTATAAAACAAAGTTATTTATGAATCAGTTGGAAAAAATGTTACCAGATGCTTGCAGCAACTAGTCCTGTATTCTTCAAGAAGTAACAGTTAATTGTTTGCAATTTCAGTATTCATAGTGACTTTATAGAACACAACTAACCCAAAAAAAAAAAAAAAGGAGAGAGAATTTACATACATACTACCCTTTCTAGGAAGCTTCCTCTGATCTCCCCTTCTTCTAATTTCCCTCCCTTTAATTTCCCATAATCTTTTATCTGAATCTCTTTCCCTTTCCTAAGTCATACTTAAATGTTCAGGATCAGTAATAGACATTTCTATTAACAGAGTTTTGGGGAAAAGCAAATTCAGAGATGCAAACCAAGCCAAGAGTAAGTGGGTAGCTAAAGTCAGTAAACCAGAGAAGGAATGACAAGTAGTGTGTCAACCCATAGAGCCACAATGTAATTTTGAAAGCCTACATTTACAGCCTAAAATGATGCAAGCTCAGAGCAAAGAGTAAGCAACTGGATTCTGGGAAATGCCTCCAACTGGCATTATTGTCTATGGCTGGCTTTTATGTATTCACTATGACATGGTTTTGAGGAAGGCTGGCTGCATTTATTGTGTCAGAAATTAGGCAGACACCTATCATCACTTTGTGTCTTCTACTATGATTATTTATGGCCATGTCATAGTCTAACTAGACTGTAAGCTCAGAATCTGAGCATGATTCATTTTTGTTCATGTCTAACAATCTCCTGACATAATCTCTATAAATACTTTTTGAAAAAATACATGCAAGAATCAGTTCTGTTATATAATCCACTAGTATAAAAACTGTAACTTTAGTAGTGAAAATTTGATTCTCTAGGAGAACTTTTTATTGCTAACGTTCAGTTATATGGCTTGCCTCAGAGAATGCTGCATACTATAACAAATTACCACACACGGGGGCTTATAAACAATGGAAATTTATTTCTCACAGTTGTGGAGGATGGAGTGAGTGCGAGTATGGTCAGATTCTGGTGGTGAGGGCCCTTTTTTTGAGTTGTAGATTGTCTGCTTCTGGTTATAGCCTCACACAGTAGGGAAAAGGGACAAGAGAACGCTCTAGTGTTCCTCTTATAAGGACATTAATTTCATTCATGACCTAACTGCCTCTCCAAACACCACCTGTTAATGCCGTCACATTGAGAGTTAGGAATTGAACATACGAATTTTAGGGAGAAACAAACATTCAGTCCATTGCACGACTCATGGTTATTTTCCTTTTAATTTTTCAAAAAGTAGATAAGCTCCTTGTGGAATTAGATATAAATCAAGGGTAATAGTCCTAGTACCAGTATTAAATTACTTACAGTTATTTTGTTAACAGTGTTAACATTATTTTTGCAAGAAGTTTAGTAAGTAAAAACATTAAATTAGCTATTTTTAGTAGGTCATGCTTGCTTGCATAGAATCTATGAGCTTAATATTTATGAAATGGACTTCAAATAACTAGCATGTTTTAAAGGAAATAACACTCTGTCAGCCAGTACCAGAAATTTGTATTCATGTCTAGAATATTTTCTCAAGTTTTTAATCTTTGGACAAAATATTAAGCATAGATGGAATTTTAATCCAATAGTGACGATTGCTAAAAGGGTTATTGCACTTGCTCTTTGTGGTTGCACATGCCTCACGTAACAGAATGCTGACGTAGAGCTAATCTAAGTCTGCTCTTTGTAATTTAAAAAAAATTATAAAGAACCTTTACTAAATGTTTAGTCAACAAATCATTTATTATCTCACAGAAGTTTCTTGGGAAAAGGGTACATCAAATTGATTTGAAAACAAAAATCTCCAAATAGATGTATGGCATCGACATAGCCAAATATGTTCTCATTCATTCTTTACTTTGAATAATTGGCTCCTAATATTATATGCCTCCTTCTACTCATTTCTTTTCTAAATGATTAGTAAAAACTAGTTTTGTTATTAACCATCTTATAAATCAATATATTTATATCTAGCCACCATTTTCTTAGTCTAAATTTGTGGCTTCTCACAGTAGAAAAGCTCTAAACCATGCTCAGAAAATTTTATTCTAGCATTTTCTTGATTTCAAAAATTATGATTGGATCTTTTTCTCAATTTCAACTTCAATGAGCCCTTTCCATAAAATTGTTCTGCTTAATAGCATAGAAAAAAAAGCTTGATCACGGATATCTGTTGATGTTCATTCACTGAAAACCTACACTGTGTCTTATTGCTACTTAAGTTTGTTGAGCCATGAAATTTATTGCAAGGTGATGATCTGGAGAGATGATGGAACTAGACATAGTTATTTCCCATTACAGAATAGCAGGATATGAATTTATTCGGCACTTAATCAGGACAAACTGTATATAGTTTTACTTCCACAACAAACATTTTTTAGCAATTTTAACTATATTCTCCTCCATTGAACAATATTGTCAAATATTCTACTGAACCATAATTTTTAATTCTTTGAATAAGTCTAAATGTTCTGAAAAAAGGCTTTTATTCACTGCAAAGTATGGATATGATTATTAAATAACTTAGAAGTCCAAAACTGATTTTATGATGAATTCAACTATCATTACTCCTAAATTCTCACACATACACACACACACACACACACACACACACACACACACACTCCACATTTGGGCTCTTTGTTATTAAACTCTCTTCAGTGATTCTAGCAAACAATACTTTTTGTGGGACACGAAGGTAGCAATGACATACCTCCCTGATATGGTTTGGTTATGTCACCACTAAAATCTTATCTTGAATTGTAGCTCCCATAATCCCCACATGTCCTAGGAGGAGCGCAGTGAGAGGTAATTGAATCATGGCCACAGGTTTATCCTGGCTGAGAGTGAGTAAGTCTCATGAGCTCTGACGGTTTCATAAAGGGCAGTTCCCCTGCACATTTTCTTGCCAGCCACCATGTAAGATGTGCCTCTTCTCCTCCTTTGTCTTCCACCATAATTGTGAGGCCTCCCCAGCCATGTGGAACTGTGAGTCCATTAAACCTCTTTTTCTTTATAAATTACCCAGTCTCGGGTATTTCTTCATAGCAGTATGAAAATGGACTAATGCACCCACTCCTCCCCACTTCCTACCCAACAACTTAGAAATAAGGGGAATATAGCTGTCTTGAGAAGTCAACAGCAGAATCTTCAACTTATAATAACAGAAGACTCAAGCCATGGAATCATAAAATTTATTTAACCCTAGATCAGTCAATGATGTGCTTGTTAAAAGAAAGGGTGACCAACAAAAATGTAAAGTCAGTAAGATAAAATGTGATGATGTAGATCAGGCACAGCCAAGGTGGTGCTGATGCTGAACCTGCAGAGACACAAAAATTCTAATCATAAGAGAGGACTTTACTAGGGAGGAACAAGGATATTTCATCAGATTTCACCCTGGCATTGATAAATTGCCCACAGGTCAATCTGTTTACCTTTGCTTTAATTCTATGAATTCTGTGCTTACTAGGCCTAAGTAAACTTCTGATTAGCAAAGTGGATTCTCAAACATCTTGAAGAAGAAAAAAAGCATGGTGCTCTAGACTGTGGATGTGAACAGTCCAGTGACTGGAAAGCTGTAGTCTTCATTATAAATCAGAAACATGTTATTCGGTGTTCATTATACACTGGTATCAGGTGATTTGATTATTATTGGTTTGACCCCTGTAACCAAATTATTTCTGGCTATATTAATAAAACTTCCATTTCTCACCTCCAAGGATAAGGACCATATCTTAAGCCTTGGTAAATTTAGCACAATACATGCCATTCTTTAAGGACTGCTGATTTTGCCTCTGAGCTAAATTATAGCATAGTTTAATGACTTTGCCAACCATTGGTGACAGAAATATTATCTAATAATACATTACACATATTATGTCAATGCATGCAATGATTTTCTAGTTATGTTTTGTACATTAAAATGCAAAAACTACTTCAGTCTTAACCATATGACATTTTATCTTTGACCTAACAATATGGTAATTTCGTATAATTTAACTTAAAATTTAGTCTCCTTTTGTTTCTCTATTAAGTTCATGTGCTTGTTTCACAATGACCACATGTCACATTTTTTCTTGATCCTTCAATTTCCCGCTTCTCATCTCTTTTTCTCCTCAGTTCACACCAATGAGATCACTTTACACTTGTGGACACCTTGACCCTGTTTGCTTTCAGCTCCATCCTCTTCTTTATGGCATAGACATCAATCCTGAAGCCTGAATTTCCCAGATTTCTGTTACAAGTGGTTGCCTGCTGGGTTTGCCAGTGGGAGGAGGCACTGGTGGGAGATTGTGCAACATCAGGAAGCAAGAAGCCAGGGCTGTTCTTGTCCTCTGTTCTCAATATGTAGTGGAGTGTCTCTGGGAGTAGGGGTATCAACCCCTGCTCTCATTGGGTGGACAGGCTCTGTTTCCAGCTTCTGTGGGGTGACCTTTGTCCCTGGAACTAGTAACACCTCCTCCTCCGTTCTTCTCCAGTGCAGAAGTGATAGTTATGTCCTGCTGTCTACAGTCCGTGTTATCTCAGTTTCCCTATGCGGGTGCTCAGTTCCTTCATACCAGTTCAATCAATTCCTTGCATTATGTTCTTCCTGTTGTAAAATCTTGAAGTGATTTATCGTTTTCTCACAAAACACTGACTCATATAATACCTAAAAAATATACAAACTGCCAGATTTGAGTCCCATTCTATTCTCATCACCCAAAATTGGTTGAGTCTGAATTTATCATCCTCCCCACCTCCTATAATAATAAATAAGTCCCTTTCTCTGTCAATGGCAAATTTCTTCACATCTCCTCCACTTTCCTTAATTACCTATTTTATCGTGTCTCCTCTGCTTTCCTTAATGACCTATTTTTTTTGTTTAGTTTTAACTTTTTAAGTATGCATACAATTTATAACTACAATAAGATTTTAGCAGAACTTTTCTTCAAAAAGCCCTCCCTTGGCTCTAAATTCCTATACAGTGATTTCCTGAATTTCTTTGCTTCCTTTCTTATTAAATGTAAGCAAAAAGTTTTCTAAACTTACTGTGCCCACTTCCTCACTTTCTAGTCTGTTTCAAATTAACTTCCATTGGCCGGGCGCAGTGTCTCACGCCTGTAATCGCAGCACTTTGGGAGGTCGAGGAGGGTAGATCATTTGTGGTCAGCAGTCCGAGACAAGCCTGGCAAACATGGTGAAACCTCATCTCTACTAAAAATATACAAATTAGGCTAGGCGCGGTGGCTCAAGCCTGTAATCCCAGCACTTTGGGAGGCT
>NW_012098321.1:6111501-6137969 GCF_000951045.1 Mandrillus leucophaeus | reverse complement strand
ATATATACACACACACACACACACACACACACACACACACACACATACACACACAAATTAGCCGGGCGTGGTGACGGACGCCTGTAATCCTAGCTACTTGTGAAGCTGAGACAGGAGAATCGCTTGTACCTGGGAGGCCGAGGCTGCAGGGAGCCGGTATCACGCCACTGCACTCCGGGCTGGATGACAGAATGAGACTCTGTCTCAAAAACAAAACAAAACAAATTAACTTCCATCCTCACCTCACCACTCTGTCTGAAACCTGTTGTCAAGCTGGATCAGCCTTTAAATAAGGAAACGCAGTGAACACTTGCCTGCCCTACTTCAATTGCCTGTACAGTAGCTTTTGACAAATAGCTTGTTCTGGCCTCTGTTAGATATTAAGATTCCACACTGTTCTGCATTTCTTCTTCATTTGTTTGTTTGTTTACTTGCTGTTTTCAGTTTCTCTGTCTCATTTGCTCTCTACCTTCTCAATTTAACTTCCAAATTCCGGATTTCCTAAGTGCTTAGAAAAAAGGTTTCCTAAATCTCTGACTTCAATTTCTCATTGGGTGATTTAATTTTCTATGGGTCTGTTTAATTTTTTATTGGGTGATTCTTTCTCCATGGATAAAAATATCATCTCTGTAGTGATGATTTCTAAAATTTTAGCTTCGTTAACATTACCTTTCTAAGATTCATGTCAAATTCTTAATTGAAATCTCTCTTTGGAGATCTCATGGACAGTTTATATTTAACTTGTAACAGTTTAAATCTCATTTTTTCCCAGTCTTACCTGTCTAACTTATGTCATAAAATAAGATCAGTACAAACCTTATAGCCCTTGTCAGAATTCTAGGAGACATATTTAAGACCCTTCTAATTTTAATCCATTAGTAATAGAAATAACATTTGTTGAATGTATATTATGTGCTATGTACCACACTGTGTTTACTACAGATATTATTTAATCTTCACAATCCACATATGAGGTATATATACTATTATTCACCTTTTCTACAGATGAGAAAAAGCTTAAGTGCTTCACTGAAGGACGTTTAACTAGTAAGTGACGTAGCCAGGATTTCAGAACAGACCATTTTGTTTCAGAGTTCACATTTTTATAGGCATTACACTATGTCTCAAATTATAATAAAACTATACATAACACATGCATAACTTTATTGTGGTCCAAGCACAGTTGTAAGTGCTTTAGATGTATTAAATCATTTATGAGGAATATATTTTTATTATGCCTATTTTGTACATCAGGAAACTGTACAGAGAGGTTAAGTAATTTTCCCAAGGCCAGTAAAGCATAGAGACAGAATTTAAAACTGACTTACGCTCCAGAGAGTGCGTAGTGATCTTAATCATAGTGATATCCATACTTTTGGTGGACCCGTGGGTTCTACCTGCAAAATCCATTTTGATGTTTTCCGTGGCTAGAGAGCAAAATCGTGCTAAGGTTTGCAGGAAGGAAGCCAGAATGCATAACTTGTTAGGGAGCTGGAATGATAATCAAAATATTCCAAGTTGGATTACCTCAGACTACAAAGTGCAAAGAGATGTTTAGGATTGTTATTAAAATGTCTGAATCTAGCCCGTTGACAAATGCAGGCCTCACAGTAGGAAAAACCACCACTGATTACCTAGCAAGCTAGGTAACTATTACAGGTAAGCTAGGAAGCAAGCAGAATGACTCTGTTAATCATTATGAGAATGTGAGATGGATAAGTCAGGCATAAATATTATAATCTCATTTTATAAGAACCAGAAGGGTTGCAGGAGGCATCATTTTGCCAAACTAATGTGCAAGTGACCTGGGACTAACATCCAGATATTCTAACTCATACTCAGATGGTCTTCCTGTTACATTATGTGTGCATCCCTTGATTCCTTATTGGGATTTTCAGAGTAAGCCAAGAAATAGGTCATAGATTTGAGAACAACTAAAGGTACATGAAAAAGCAATGCCACATATTAAGAAACAAAGGAATTGGTATCTGGTGGTCAGCTTACTAAGAAACAATTTTGAAAGGTTAACTTCAGTATTCACAGATTTTAGGAGATAATATTTCAAAAGAAATTCCTATAACTTGGAGGAGAAGAGGAAAGGAGTGGGATTAGCTTTTAAAAAGTCTATTTTCGTGTCATGTTTGGTTGAAATATTTTAAACTAGAATACTGATAAGCACTACCGAAGATATTTCTATAGTTATAAAATTGTATAATATAGAAAAATATAAATGTATGTAGGACCAGCTCATTTGCATATTATTTAAATATGTTATAAGAGAGCTGAACAACAGCAAACTTGAAATAGGACTATCGGTTACACTAGAGTCTAGGTACAAAATCAAGATTAATCAGGAAAAGTTAAGAAGTATCTTTATATAGACCACATTTTGTAACCAGTTAAATTTTAGAAAAAAGTACACAGGTTCTCAAAGTTTAATTTTTACATTGACATACATTGTGAAAGTAGAAAGAATACGGTTTATAGTAACATAATTAGGAACATAATCGGGTGCTAAGATAGGTGAGATTAGAGCTATCACAGATGCATAGGTTATAATTTAATGAATTCTTTTCTATGTCGTTATTATTAAAATATTTTCTGAAAAATAACAGCGGCTTGTTGGTGCAGGACAAGAATAATCTATCAAAAACTCTTGGGCTAGATGGTTTTCAGAAATCATAACTTCCTGTATTTAAGAAATGTAAGGTGGAGCTTTATTTAAATGTTACATAATCCTCTGGGGTTTGGATAGCACCCTGTAATCAGTCATATTAATATTTACATTACATTGAAAAAGAAGACTATAAATATTCTATCATTAGGTTAAGTCAGATTATTCCACAAAATAAGTTCAAGCTAGGTCATATTTTGACCTTCTTAAATGAGTTAAGGTAACAGTTTCCGGAGCTCTAAGATATCAAAACTGCATGAAGGCTTGAGGCCATATCCAAGAGCACCACAGTGATTGACAGTGCCATCTAGTGGCAAAGAAGTGGATCTGTGCAGACGTACATATTTGTCTATGGCTATAATGCTAGTGACACTTATATCTAATAAAACAATTAATCAAGTATTTTCTCTCTGGGGATATGAAAATAGATAAAAAATTTTCCCCTACAGAGAGAAATTTTTAGTCTACGAATAAAGACGTTGTGTACACGTACTGTCAGTACAATATAGTTACTGTAATGGAAGATGGTAATATAGGAGAGGCTCTTAGTTGGATCAAGTGAGGAAAGAAGATTTTCTGAAAGAGGAGGCAGCTGAGTGAAGTTTTGAAAGTAACATAAGAGATGGAAAGGGATAAGACTGCTTCTACGAAGAAAATGCAGAGAAGAAGGCAAAAACAGAAATCCAAACTGACAGAGGTATTGATATAAGATAAAGCTAAACAGGACAAACGGAAGGATTCCTGATTCATATATAGTAACTTCCTGAATGCCAAATGTTAAGCATGTTTGTTCATTTCTAGTTTTTAATATTCTGTGTGATTTAATGTCCCTGCTCTTTATTATGAGTCTTTAATGGAAAATACAATTTAAAATTATATATTATGTCCTATATCTATAAAATAACTTCAGATTGTTTTGAAGATTAAAAAATATTGTTTATAAATTATAAAATAATATAAAGTATTATTTTAAATAATTAATCATTTGCAGCTTACAATATAAACTTTAAGATATGGTCAGTAATCTAGGCATGAGGGTAAAATGTGTCTCAGTTAGAGAGGTAACTGGATTTTTGCATCAGAGCAATTTACTATCAATCCAATTGACTACTGAGAAGTGTTTTAAATTCTAATTTCATAATTTTTCTAATAACGTTTTTCTTTCTTTCTAATAATATTTTTCTTTTTTTCGTTTTATTTGCTTCTATTCTTATTGAGACCTATTTTACCCTCAATTGTTTTGCAAAGTTTTTGTGATATTTAGACATTCTGGTCCATGTTTCCCAAATTATAGCTTTATTTTCCAATTTTAATGTAATAAGAATATTTATTTTTCTATTTGGTGTATTTGGTGAAAATCTCTCAGACTACCACTCATGAAATTTTGTTTTTTTCTTTCTGCTTCTGTGTAGATCAAACCAGAAGGACTCAGAGCCATTGCAATTCAATAGGCCCATATTAAGATAGAAAAAAAATGCATTTACTATGCTTCATCCTCTAGGTAGAGGTCACACATACCTGTAGGTGGACACATACACACACAAGTGCAACTTTAATTTGATCAAACAATACTCATACTTACTATGTACATTACAGTCTATTTTCTGACCTGTTTCTGATTTTTAATTTTTCTTTTTATTTTACTTGTTTTTTAGTCACAGCCCTCTCAATGGATTTCATGATCCACTAATACATCTGGATTTGTAATATGTTGCTACAGAAGAAATATTGATTGCTTAAAAGATAATATATAGAAATGGAATATTTGAATAACAGAACAAAACTATGTGTGACATGTAGACAAAAGAGTGAGGTTAGAAAAGGACTTCATTGAAGAAAAGAAGTGTTGACATGGACCTTGAAGGATGGCTGAGAATTGAATGTACAGCTAGTGGGGTAATACCACAGGAAGGGGAAACCTCTTTGAAGTAAAGATTCAGTTGTGTCGAGTTGGTATATATAGGAGACCAAAATAACATCACTCTAGATAAGTATAAAGAAACCTAGTAGGACAATATATTGATGACAGTAACAACTATGTTTTTTACTGCTGTTTCAGTACTCAAAATTTTGAATTATATCATCTAATTTATTTGTACATCCACCCTGGGTGATAGATTTTCTTAGCATCATTTTATACAAAGAAGGAGTATGAGAGGTAGAAGTCAAGTAAATTAGACTGGATCACAGTTGTAGTAAGTGATGGATTGTTTTCTAAATGAAACCAATTCTCTAATCCTAAAGCCTATAATCTTAGCCAGAGGTAGATTAATTGGAAAAATGAGATCCTTTGTAGAATATCTGAAATTCTGAGATGAGTAGTTTAGATTTCTATTTTATAGTCAGTGGGGATTATGAATGATGTTTTATCATGGAATGACATGAACATCTTTAAAAATACTAATTCATCAGAATGATGAACTAGGGTACTAGTTTAATGACATTAACTATGCTATAATGACATTATATAGGGTACTAGTTTAATGACATTAACTATGCTATAATGACATTATATAGGATACTAGTTTAATGACATTAACTAAACTATAATAATAAGCTAGTACCCTAGTTATTATTGGATACTCTAGAGTTAACTCATAGTAAGGATTAGACTATAGTTCTTCAGATGTCATGGATGGGAAAAATATTATCAAGGGTATTACCAAACAGAATTGACTACGGGCATAAAGGAAACACATTGAAATTCTTAAGTATTATTTAGGGCTAAAAATAAAGTGATAAATCTGAGATACGGAGGCTGAAGTTTCTAGGTCTTACTTTCTAAAGTATATTCACACTATTAGAACCAAATTATTTACTCTCCAGAAGAAAAATATTCAAGCTTCAAGTTTTTTGAATGGAATTTAAAATGATAGCAAATTAAGTTAATTTTTGGATGTAGTGTAAGGAAGGGGTCCAGTTTCAATCTTCTGCATATGGCTAGCCAGGTCTTCCAGCACCAATTTTTAAATAGGGAATCTTTTCCTCATTGCTTGTTTTTGTCAAGTTTATCAAAGATCAGATGGTTGTATGTGTGCAGTCTTGTTTCTGAGTTCTCTATGCTGTTCCATTGGTCTGTGTGTCTGGTCTTGTACAAGTACCTTAGTGTTTTGGTTACCGTAGACTTACAGAAAAGTTGAGGTCAGGTAGCATGATGCCGCCAGCTTTCTTCTTTTTGCTTAGAATTGTCTTGGTTCTTCAAGCTTATTTTGGTTCCATATGAATTAAAATTTTTTTTTCTAATTCTGTGAAGAATGTCAATGGTAGTTTAATGGCAATAGCATTGAATCCATAAATTACTTTGGCAGGACGGCTATTTTCACGATATTAATTCTTTCTATCCATGAGTATGGAATGGTTTTCCATTTGTTTGTGTTCTCTCTGATTTCTTTGAGCAGTGGTTTGTAGTTCTCCTTGAAGAGGTTCTTCACTTTCCTTGTTAGCTGTTTCCTAGGTATTTTATTCTTTTTGTAACAATTGTTAATGGGAGTTCACTCATGATTTGGCTCTCTGCTTGCCTATTGTTGGTGTATAAGAATGCTAGCATTTTTTGGCCAGGCATGGTAGCTCATCCCTGTAATCCCAGCACTTTGGGAGGCTGAGGCAAGCAGATCACGAGGTCAGGAGATTTAAACCATCCTGGCTAACATGGTAAAACCCTGTCTCTACTAAAAATACAAAAAATTAGCTGGGCATGGTGTCAGGCACCTGTAGTCCCAGCTACTCAGGAGGCTGAGGCAGGAGAATGGCTTAAACCCGGGAAGCGGAGCTTGCAGTGAGCCAAGATCGCACCACTGCACTCCAGTTTGGGCAACAGAGTGAGACTCTATCTCAAAAAAAAAAAAAAAAAAAAAAATTGAAAAAAAAACAACTAGCATTTTTGCACATTGATTTTCTATCCTGAGACTTTGCTGAAGTTGCTTACCAGCTAAAGAAGCTTTTGGGCTGAGATGATGGGGTTTTCTAGATATAGGATCATGTCATTTGCAAACAAAGATAATTTGAGTTTCTCTTTTCCTATTTGAATATGCTTTATTTCTTTCTCTTTCCTGATTGTCCTGGACAAAACTTCCGATACTACACTTAATAGAAGTGATGAGGCAGGGCATCCTTGTCTTGTGCCAGTTTTCAATGGGAATGCTTCCAGCTTTTATTTATTCTGTATGATATTGGCTGTGGGTTTTTTCATTTATGGCTGTTATTATTTTGAGATATGTTCCTTCTATATCTAGTTTATTGAGAGTTTTTAACATGAAGGAACGTTGAATTCTATCAAAGACCTTTTCTGCATCTTTTGAGATAATCGTGTGGTTTTTGTGTTTGGTTCTGTTTATGTGATGAATCACATTTGTTGATTTTTGTATGTTGAACCAGCCTTGCATCCCAGGGATGAAGCCAACTTGATCATGGTGAATAAGCTTTTTGATGTGCTGCTGGATTCAATTTGCCGGTATTTTGTTGAGGGTTTTTGCATCAATGTTCATCAAAAATATTGGCCTGAAGTTTTGTTGTGGTTGTTGTATCTCTGCCAGATTTTGGTATCAGGATGATGCTGACCTCATAGAAAAAGTTAGATAGGAGTCCCTCCTTTTCAGTTTTTTGGAATAGTTTCAGTAGGAATGGTACCAGCTCTTTTTTGTAACTTTGGTAGAAATCAGCTGTGAATCCATCTGGTCCTGGGCTTTTATTGGTTGGTAGGCTCTTTATTACTGACTCAATTTCAGGACTCATTATTGATCTGTTCAGGGATTAAGTTTCTTCCTGGTTCAGTCTTGGGAGGGTGTATGTGTCCAGGAATTCATCACTTTCATCTAGATTTTTCTAGTTTATTTTCATAGAGGTGTTTATAATATTCTCTGATGGTTGTTAGTATTTCTGTGGGGTCACTGGTGATATCACCTTATCATTTCTAATACTGTTTACTTGACTCTTCTCTCTTTTCTTCTTTATTTGTCTATCTAGTGGTCTATCTATTTTATTAATTTTTTTCAATATTAGCTACTGGATTCATTGATTTTTTGAAACTTTTTTTTTGTGTCGCTAACTCCTTCAGTTCAGTGTTGATCTTGGTTATTTCTTGTCTTCTGCTAGCTTTGGGGTTTGTTTGATCTTGGTTCTCTAGTTTCTTTAGTTGTGATGTTAGATTGTTAACTTGAGATCTTTCTAGGTTTTTGATATGGGCATTTAGTGCTATAAAGTTTCCTCTTAACACTGCTTTAGCTGTGTCCCCAAAATTCTGGTACATTGTATCTTTGTTCTCTTTACTTTCAAAGAACTTCCTGATTTCTGCCTTAGTTTCATTATTTACTCAAGAGTCATTCAGGAGCGGGTTGTTCAATTTCCATGCAATTGTGTAGTTTTGAATGAATTTCTTAATCTTGAGTTCTAATTTAATTGCACTGTGGTAAGAAACACTTATGATTTCAGTTATTCTGCATTTGCTGAGGGGTGTTTTACTTCCGATTATGTGATCAATTTTAGAGTAAGTGTCAGTAGTGATTAGAAAGAATGTATATTCTGTTGATTTGGGGTTGAGCATTCTGTAGATACCTATCAGGTCTACTTGATCCAGAACTGAGTTCAGGTCCTGAATATCTTTGTTAATTTCCTGTCTCAATGATCTGTCTAATATTATCAGTGGGGTGTTAAAGTCTCCCACTATTATTGTGTTGGAGCCTAAGTCTCTTTGTAGGTCTCTAAAAAACTTGCTTCATGAGTCTGGGTGCTCCTGTGTTGGATGCATAATATATTTAGGACAGTTAGCCTCTTTGTTTGTTTAAAGGGTGTTTTGTCAGAAACTAGGATTGCAACTTCTTTCTTCTCTTTTCTGTTTTCCATTTGCTTCATAAATATTCCTTCATTCCTTTATTTTCAGCCTATGTGTGTCTTTGCACATGAGATGGGTCTCTCCTAGACAGCATACCAAAGGATCTTGGCTCAATATCCAGCTCGCCATTCTGTGTCTTCTAACTGGGGCATTGAGCCCATTTACATTTAAAGTTAGTATTGTTATATGTGAATTTGATCCTGTCATCATGATGCTAGCTGGTTATCTTGCAGACTTGATTATGTAGTTGCTTCATAGTGTCACTGGTCTGTGTACTTCAATGTGTTTTTGTAGTGGCTGGTAATGGTTTTTTCATTCCATCTTTAGTGCTGTCTTTAGGCAGTCTCACAAGGCAGGCCTGGTGGTGATGAACTCCCTCAGTATTTGCTTGTCTGAAAAGGATCTTATTTCTTCTTCACTTATGAAACTTAGTTTGGCTGTATATGAAATTCTGAGCTGGAAATTCTTGTCTTTAAAAATGTTAAATATTCATCCCTAATCTCTTCTGGCTTGTAAAGTTTCTGCTGAGAGGCCTGCTGTTAGTTTAACGTGCTTCTCTTTGTAGGTGACCTGACCTTTCTGTCTGGCTGCCCTTAACATTTTTTCTTTCATTGTGACCTTGGAGAATCCGATGATTATGTGTCTTGGGATTGATTTTCTCGTGGAGTTTCTTACTGGGGTTCTCTGTAGTTCCTGAATTTGATGATGCCAATCTTGCTAGGTTGAGAAAGTTCTCCTGCATGATGTTCTGAAGTATGTTTTCCAACTTGATTCCATTCTCCCTGTCTCTTTCAGCTACCCAAATCAGTCATAGGTTTGGTCTGTTTACATAATCCCATTTCTCAAAGGTTTTCTCATTCCTTTTCATTCTCTTATCTCCATTCATGTCTGCTTGTCTTATTTCAGAAAGATAGTCTTCAAGCTCTAAGAGTCTTTCTTCCATTCCATTAGTCTATTTAGCTATGGATACTTGTAATTGCATTGTGAAGTTCTCCTGTTCTGTTTTTCAGCTCCACCAGGTTAATTATGTTCCTCTCTAAAATGGCTATTCTGGCTATCGAGTCCTGTGTTGTTTTATCGTAATTCTTAGTTTCTTTGCATTGGGTTACAACATGTTCCTTTAGCTCTGCGAAGTTCATTATTACCCACCTTCTGAAGCCTACTTCTGTCAATTCAGTCATCTCAGCCTCAGCCCAGTTCTGTGCCCTTGCTGGAGAGGCGTTGTGCTCATTTGGAGGGGATGAGGCACTCTGGCGTTTCGAGTTTTTAGTGTTTTTGCATTGATTTTCTTTGTGGGCTTATCTACCTTCAATTTTTGAGGTTACTGACATTTGATGGGGTTTTTGTGGAGTCATTTTTGTTGTTGTTGTTGTTGCTCTCTGTTTGTTTGTTTTTCTTTTAACAGTCAAGCTACACTTCCATAGGGCTGCTGTGGTTTTCTGGGTGTCTGCTTCAGACACTAGTTGCCTTGTTTTTTCCTGTACCTGGAGGTATCAACAGTGAAGGCTGTGAAACCACAATGATGGCAGCATTCTCCTTCCTATGGAAACTCTGTCCCAGGATTTACTGACCTGTTTCCAGCCTAAACTGCACCTGCAATAGGTGGATGGAGATTTATTTTGGCTCCAGTCAGGAGGAATGGAATCAGTGACCTACTTAAAGAAGCAGTTTGGCTGCTTTGTGGTAGCACAGCTGTGCTGCATTTGAGTGACCCTTCCTCATCTGGACCATCTGGACTCTCCAGAGCTGGCAAGCTGGTACAGAGCTGGCAAGCTGAGTCAGCCAAACTGCAGGGATGGCAGCCTCCCTACCCCTGGGAACTTGGTCCTTCTCAGGCAGACTCCAGCCTGTCACTGCTGGCTGGCTGGAATTCCAATGGGTCTTAACTTGTGAGGTGCCATAGAAGTGGAGCCCACAGAAGGACGTTGTTTGGTTCACCCTCCTAGGATTCAGCACCCTCTTCTAGGGGTATGTAAGGATGGATCTCCCACCTTGCTGGGAATCCTGGGACTGGAGTATCCAAACTTCTGGGTGTCTGTGTAGCCCAAGCAGCTGCTCTGCAGGGAATCCACACAGCTCTGTGTATCAGACCCAGGGTCCTGGTAATGTGGGCTTATGAGGGGATCTCCTGGTGATCTGCTGGTTGCAAAGATCCATGGGAGAAGTGTGGTTTCCCAGGTGGGATTGCACAATTACTCACCACTTCCCTTGACTGAGGTTGGGGTTCCTTTGGCTCCATGCCACTCCTGGGTGGGCTGTCACCCTACCCTGCTTTTCTTCATTCTTTGTGGGTCGAGCTGTTTGTCTAGATAGTCCTAATGCAAGAACCTGGATATTTCAGTTGCAGGTTTTAAATTCACTCACCCCTTTTCATTTCTCTGTGAGTGCCACAGCCCACAACTGCTTCTAATTGGCCATCTTGGCCCCTCCTTTATCAAAATTTTACAATGTCCTTTTCAATGGCTTTGAGAAAAGGGTTCTCCCAGAACGCAGGCATTTTTACCTCTTGGCAAATTCTTTTTCCTGGAATTTTGAAATTGTTAAAAACCCTAAGAATGATGCTTTAATTATTGACTTTCACTGCCTTTGCTACCGATGAGTCTCAGATGACTTTGAGATTTGAGATTTGATTGATTAGGTTTCCACTATTGATTCTGAAAATGTGTTTTTCCTGGTGATAACAGGATATCAAGTTGAACATGATCAAAAATTTTCTGAAAATTCAGGTCTAGATGTCAAATGTATTGTGCTTCTACTTCTGTCATATTGAAGTTTAAAAAGTTGTTCTTTGATTTGAAATGTTCATCAATTTTCCTATCATGTTTCCCCCATTTTCTGCCTGTTGAAAATCTAATTATGCTTCAAGAGTCACTTTAATGAAACGCGTTCACGAAGCTCTTCATGGATATCATCTCTAGACTTTGCAATAGCTTTCAGACTGGTGTCTCTTCCATATTCCTCTTCCACTCATATTTATCCTCCTCAAAACCACTGTCATCTGATATATAGAGAGTGAGGACTTGGGAATGAGCCTGAAGGAATTGCCACAATTTAAAGGTGGACACAGGGAACGAGAAGGCAGAGTAGGGGTTAGTGGGATCTAAAAGGCGAGCAAAGGCCAGGCATGGTGGCTCACGCCTGTAGAGGGAGGTGGATCACTTGAAGTCAGGAGTTCGAGACCAGTCTGGCCCACCTGGTGAAACCCCGTCTCTACAAAAAAATAAAAATAATTAGCCAGGTGTGGTGGTGCATGCCTGTAATCCCAGCTACTCAGGAGGCTGAGGCAGGAGAATCACTTGAACCAAGGAGGCAGAGGTTACAGTGAGCCAAGATTGCACCGCTGAACTCCAGCCTGGGCAACAGAGCAACTGTGTCAAATAAATAAATACGTAAATATGCAAAAATAAATAAACAAATAAAAGGCAAGCAAGGACTGGTAAACAATCTAAAGAGAAAAGAAAAACACATTTATTTAAGGGCATGATACCAAGAATGCTGTGTACCTTGGACAGGCAAAGAAAACTATGTTCAGTAGAATAGTGAGAATCAAAGGCAGCCTGCAAGGAGGCTGGAAATGCCTCTTAATTCCGACTACATTTTCTTCGTACAGGTCTTCCTCCCTTTCCATATTCTGTTATGGTTATCTGTTCACAGTCTTTTTCCATGAGACTACAAAAGCTTTATGAAAAAGGCCACCTGCTGTTTAACCCTGTATTCCTTGTCTGTGGCATAATACATAGTATGTTTGCATTTTATTTATTTGGATCTATATTCACAGTAAATACATTCTCTATTACTTTCTGCTGACATATGTACACCCTTCCCCATTCGCTGACCCTCACATGCAAGAAACCTTAATAGGGCTGTGTGAGACACAGCAAGAACAGGGGGTTCTTCAGCACAGCCCAGAAGCTGCAGTCACTTTCTCAGATGTCCCTTCCTTAGTTCCTGATTATCTGTTCTGATTTCTTTTCCCCCAGCTGAGGCCATGCGCCTCATTGTAGGTACAGGCAATGCCAAAACAATGTTTGTTTTACATTTGTCACAACATTGCTCATTCATTTTGCTAAAAATAATTTCATTTGTGAAACTGTCAAAGCTACAAATTTAGTCAACATCTTAAGGCCTTGTAAATTGTTCTTTTTAATTTCCTTCCATCAATAAAGAGACACAGTGTTAAAAGTCTATTACTGAGATAATTTTAATAATCATTTAATTAGAACAACTAAACATAAGTTAGCTAGCACATAGTCAATAAAGCAGCAAAATACTCTAAAGAATCTTATTGGGGTTGAAGAAATGAAGTATAATTATCCAAAACCATGGGTTAAGAAGAGAAAAGAAAGAAGCAAGGAAATTAAAGGCAGAGAGGCCAGAATGATAGTGAAATTACCATGTTAGATGAATGTGTCTTTTCCAGTTCCTTGGGTATACAATTTTTATACAATGCGAAAGAGGCTACATGGATGATCACAGATTTCTTCTTTCTCAACTGTTTTATGAAAACTTAAACAAGATCTTAAAATATTTTCCCTTTAGATACCAAGATTTTTTTCTTTCTCTTTCACAAATGAGCTTCCTTGGAAATGCTGATTAATAAATAGAGACAAAATTTTATTAGTTGTATTACTTCTCCTGTTTGCTTCTCATCTTGAAAAGTGGAGTGTGAATCATTCCTTGATCAGCTTCTCTTATGTCTGTTAATCTTCAGCATCATGTCATTCCCTTGCCTCTTGGGTTATGGGACCCTGATGCTTTTTATTTCCTCTACATTATCTTTTAGGCGAGATTTCTGCACAGCCATAGCTTGCCACTTGTCTTTTTATATGATTTGGCAAGTGGAAATCATACATCTTGCATCTACCCTTCTCATTTCCTTTAGATTGGCACCCTTTCATCCACCATCTTTATCCTACTTTATATTGATTTTAAAGCATCTTTTCTCTTTGTTTTCCTTATAGATTTATTTTTATTTTTGTACATGCAAGAATATAATTGGCTTACTTTTCATCAGTTTTGTGACATTCCATTTAATAATTCAAAAAATCATCTGATGACTTCCTGGGTATGGCTTTTACAATTCAACCTATCTTCTCATATCTTCTGATGGTAGTCCTTCTGTCCCTTTCTTTTAGATCTTATGCATTTGTTTTCATTTTTCTGTTACTTTTTAATCTTTTAAACCAGTATTAGTCTTTTTTTATCAATATGCATTAAATAATCCTGCCTGACTTCATATCCTTTTCTGTTGTGTCCTTATTAAATTATAAAACACAAAATGATATATTTATGTAAAAATCATAGTTTTTCCTTCTTCCAGTGGAAGATATGTTAGAGATGTTTATCTCCTAATATTACCTTTAAAATCATTAGAATTATGCAATTTATCTATCTGTGCAAACCATAAATTAAATATACAGATAAACATATAACTCAATTTTTTTTAAATTATAAGATATAGAAAGTTCTAAAAAATAAATATTTACCCCATATTTACTCATGCCATTAGCTCTTTTAAAAATTTTGTAAGGAGATTAAAGTTCTTTTTTTCACCCCTCCAGTCCCACCAAGGTAAAAACCGAGAGTTATATGTAATTCCTAACTTTCTGCTTTACTTATGCAGGCATCGTAATACATATATCAATATGTGTATCTATTTTTACAAATCTCTTTCTAACACTTCTTGTTACATATCAGTGTGTAACCTGCATTTTTGCTTAAAACTAGTTTATTACATATGATACATTTCCTTTAAAAAGATGCATTATGTGGATGGCGCCTTAGTTTGCTTCCAGTTTTTGCTAATGTAAACAATACTGAAGTGGAATTTAGATATATATGTACATATCTCTGTGTGTATGTGTATATATACCTACCTAACTACATGCATATATACATACACATATATACATATATTCATATTCTATTATTTATGTGGGATAGATTATTGTAAGAGGAATTATTGGATAATGGAATGTTCATACATTTGTTTTTGAGACAGAATCTTGCTCTGTCGCCAGGCTGGAGTGCCGTGGCATGATCTCGGCTCATTGCAGTCTCCATCTCCAGGGTTCAAAGGATTCTCCTGCCTCAGCCTCCCGAGTAGCTAGGATTACAGGTGCGTGCCACCACATCCAGCTAATTTTTGTATTTTTAGAGAGACAGGATTTCAACATGTTGGCCAGGAAGGTCTCGATCTCCTGACCTCGTGATCCGCCTGCCTAAGCCTCCCAAAGTGCTGGGATTACAAGTGTGAGCCACTGGGCTGGCCTGTACTTTTGTATTTTTATTTTTATATCCAATATGGTGTGATTTTACAAATAAATATAAATGTAATTTTATTACAGTTTTATTTCCCAACTCATGTTCTCTCACTGTAAATTCTTAAAGTAAGGAATTCTCACCAACTTTGTCCCCATATTGACTTGCACCAACTCCTCTCCCTTTCTGAAATAATCTTAATGTTATGCCATTCTTTATTGATTGTTGCAACAATTGCTTTGGCATAAAACCTGCATACTAAAATCCAATCTTTGTTTCCTCTCAGCTTCTATTACTGTTGATGTGATACTGTCGATGGAAAGCATGCCTAACCTCAGTCTATCAGGCTCTATCTTCTACTCCTTTCATGTTTATCCTTCATTTTGACTCTCTTGTTATATATTTGCTCAAGAATGGATTCTTATTCAGCCAAGAATTACATGAACAGGCTGGTTTCTTTCATCTCCTTCATTTGTCCACACAGAAACTACAATCACTCCTGGCAGCCTGTGTTCCTGTTTGATCAACCATTAAGTCAAGAAGTCATTTGGAAAATGAGAGTTATAATTAAATGTTTCACTTTACCTGCAGTGGCTTTGATTACACTGGGCCTTTGGCCAAATCACCTTCTCGACCTTGGTTTTTGGCAGTAATAGAAAAGAAGTATCTGTTAAACAGAAATGAAACTGTGGCTTTTCCTCAAGTACCTTTGAAAAATTCAGACCTATAATCACTCAAATGAAGCTTAATGTTCTGCCAAAGACAAAAAACAAAAAACAAACAAACAGTTATGTGTAAAGTTAGATAAGAGGTCAATATGTTATATACTGTTACACTCTCTTTTCACAATATTATTTCCCAGAAATTTTCCACCAGCTTTGTATTTTATATCTTATAAGTAAATAAACCATAAACATTTCTCATGGTTTCACCCCAATAAATTTGGGAGTTGAGTAACATGGATTAACTTTCTTTTTTCTTTTTCTTTCTTTCTTTCTTTCTTTTTTTTTTTCCAGACAGAGTCTCATTGTCACCCAGACCCAGGCTGGAGTACAATGGCACGATCTTGTCTTAATGCAACCTCTGCCTCCCGGGTTCAAGTGATTCTCCTGCCTCAGCCTCCAGAGTAGGTGGGATTACAGGTGTGCACCATCATGCTCGGCTAATTTTAGTATTTTTAGTAGAGATGGGGTTTCTTCACATTGGCCAGTCTGGTCTCAAACCCCTGACTTCAAGTGATCCACTTGCCTCAGCCTCCCAAAGTGTTGGAATCATAGGCGTGAGCCACTGTGCCCAGCCTGGATTCACTTTCTAAGTCCGCATCTTAAGTCTCTGAGTTATGACCTTTCCTCTTTGCACTGGCACTGTTTTACCCAAAGTTGACAGGTGAAAATATTCTCTACTTGGCAAGAATACAAATAACCTTCTTTAACTTTTTTCATAATGTGGACATTACTTTGCCATCTGCACATCTGTCATTTGGAGCCCGTGACTCTCACTTTAATCAACAACACAAAACATTTGAACTCCAGATATTTAGTAAGGAATAAACTGTCTTATTCAATAATGATGGTAGCTATCAATTCAAGATCAAGTTAGGAACTAAGTTTATTTTTCAGAAAGATAAAATGCATGTCAAACAGCCATCCCTTTATAATTGCAAAGCGACATACCAAGACAATTCCCTTGAACTACTCTATAAATGACTTCCAGAAATGCTAATTTAAAGAATTTAACATGAAGAGGCAGCAATGGAGGAAAATATTTCTGTATCATTCACTAAAATGCTCTTATTTCTGTGTGACCCAAGGCAAGTTGCTTTGCCTCACTAAGTCACAAACTTCTACAGGGCAAAATTAAAGTCTTGGATGGATAATACTATCTTTTTTACTTTTCTAAAGTTCACATTTCATAATATACAACAGTATATATTGAAGATGTTCAAATCAGACTTAAAAAACAGGGGAAAAGGTGTCTTTTCTAAAGAACAAAAATTCTTCCTTTATTCAGACAATGGATAGAAAATCACTCTGTGCTTTTCCTCGCTTTGGCAACTACAAAACCTGGAATCAAATTCTATGTTCAGTTAATATGATTTTCTTATCCTAGTTTCCTGGCATAATATCTATCATCTCTGTAATTTATTTAATTTTTATTTTCTGAAATTAATTTTACCTATAGTATATGTATTTTACTCCAAACCACCTCAAATCTTTTGGAACTTAAATGCATGTTAAAGATGTATAAAAATATTTTCATTTTGACCATCCACTTATATTATGTTTCATTTTCTTACTTGCATATTTTTACAGATTTTTGGATGAAATGTTTGTGCTGGAATGTAAAAATTCTATATTTTTACTATAGATTTTTGAATAAATAAAAAAATACTTAAAGAGCATTCAAATTATCCATTATTTTTTGTGGATGTTTTGGTTGTAAGAAACATAAACCTACTCAAACAAGCTAAAGCCGGAAAGGGCACTGATTGAACAGATGCAGGGACTTTGATGAAACACACATCAGAGGAAATTTGCAAGGGAAGAGTCAGAAGCTACAGGAATCTTGTTTTCCCTTTTTGGTTCATTAGTTTTGTTTCCTTTCTCTGTAAATTTGTCCTAGATGCGTTAGTATACATGAAAATGTATGTAGTAGAAAATAACTGACCCAGCCTTAGTTTTACTATGAATTCCAGTTTCAAATTACAAGGACACAGGATTTGATTGGCGTGTCTTGGGTCAGATGCCTACTGGCAGATACAGCTTAGACCTACGTCTTCAATAGCAGCTGCCAGTAATGAGGGATTTTCAAAGAGGAGGATATGGGAGGGGCATTGGACTTACTCATTCAATCACAACTCCCATTGCCTTACTATATAAATCACTGTTTATATTTTTGTAAATTTATTTTGATTTTTTTTTGCAGGGTGATTTTATGAATATATACGTTATGTATGATTTGGACCCTTTAATTTACACTTTACTGTAAGACAAACATTTTCTTTTCTTATCATTAAAAATATTTCAAAAACATGTTTTAGGCCACATGGTTTTCTTATCTTTGTTTTGTCGTTACTGACAAGAATTTTAATAATTAAATTTCCTTCAGTGATTATCTTCAGTTTAATGGCTCAGATACATAATTAAATTTTTGTTAACTGAAATGTCATCATTTTTCTCATTTATCACTACTTTATTCAAAGTGGAAAAAAAAAATGGTGGGTTAATATTACCAAAAGGAAATGCAGCTATTTTTGCCCATCTATAAATTTAATATTTCAAAGAGTTTTCTCAATTGTTTATATTAACCCTTTATAAAAGGTAGGTATTTTACTGGCTCTTGGTTCAATAAAATAAATATAAAAATACTGGTCATGCCCTGCCTAGCTTGCATTATCATTAAGAGTATTAAATTAAGGCAATTTAAGTGAATACTCCTTTAGAAGTATGGGGTGCTACCCTTTTGTAAGAAATTGATATTTATAACATCACTTTTATCGGCAGTCATAATGACAAAAATTCTCCAAATTCTATTACGCTTGCACCTGAATTATTAGAAAACAAATCAAATGACTTTTTCTTTTTAATTCCATCCTCATTTCTGAGAACATATTTCATTTTTTAATTTTGCATCAGAAGCAGTACAGAAGGAAGTAGATTCCCCTCTACATTTGCTAAGATATATAAATATACTTAGTTATACATACTAAGAATTCTTATTTTACAAAATAAGCTTGGAATTTGCTTGGAATTGTATTAAACTATTATTATATTAGGGTAAAGTTGAAAACCAATCTAGGAATATAGTCAAGGTTTATTTTGATTTCTCAGTGTAATTATAGAAAGCCTCCTGACATCTCAAAAATATATACAAAGGTTTGTATCTATAAGGACTACTACACCCATAAATTAAAAGAGAATTCTGCTTCTAGAAAGCTAAAATTTTATCATATAAATTCTAGTTTTGGTTCAAAAACGTCATTTCTGTTTGAATTGTCAGAAACCAACATCCCTCATACTACAAGAACTTTTGGCAACAACAACAAAAACCTCTTTTAGCACTAATACTGAAGAAAAAACATGTTGTATTCGAATAAATAAATATATAATTTGAAAGGTAATATAATAAACATCAAGAGTTCCTGTAGGTCTATTAAAAAAAAAGTTCATTCAGATTATTTTGTGGTTTCATCAATAGATTCTTAAAGCATTAAGTCTTGGGTAACAGTCATTCTTTAAAATTCATTCATAGACACATCAAATATAAAGCAAACTTTTTGGCATTAACATATTTTTATTGTGTTAATTACATTCTCTATGTTTTAAAATGCTTTCTGCCCTTCCACAGTGGTAACATCCAGGAGCTGAGAGAATAAAAATTAAGTACTAAATTCTCTTTTAGAATCAGCTTAATTCTCACCCACTTTCACAAAATCCCAGAGGCCAACTTAAGACTTTTCCACTAGGCTCAGAATGTAAGGCTAGTACCAATCTTAAGGAAAGGCCATTCTTTCTTATTCTCCACAGGAAAAAAAAAAAAGAGAGAGAGAGACTTTAAGCATGGCTGTTTAACCTGGTTTTAAACTCCCCTGAGATTATCCAGACTAAAGATTTTGAGTTTATATTTTTTCCCAGGGAGACAAACAGCTAGTTGCCTACTGGAACCTAGAGTCACTCTTTTGATTGATAAAGAGTAATCTCTTTCTCTGTTTCCTCAGTTTCCTCCTTTTGAGTCAGATCATCTTACTTCCTGGTCCAACACCCTGAACTCAGAGAAAGCTAAAGGTTTTACCAAGTCTTAAGTGACCTACACGATTCTTCATGATCTAGTCTCCTAGCTTTGTCTTTCCTTCTATCGTCCCAAAAACAGAGCCTCAGACAAGCATTTACAAGCAAGAAACTTATTATTTTGAAAGTGACTTTCAAGACGCAGAGAAAGGGAACAAGAGGAAGTAGAGTGAAGGAGAAAAGTATGTCCACGGATGTGTCATTGAGATGGTTATCTCTGGGCAACTCAATCCTGCCAGGTCCTTCTGAGGTCATGAGTATTCCGTGCCTATGCATTGCTCAAAAGCAGACTGAGATGCAATACAATTGTAAAGAGTTTGAGTAAGCAGTGACTCATGATGAATCAGGAATCTCCAAACCAGAGTGGTTCAGAAGCTCCACCAAGGAAATGCAAGGGGGAGGCTTTTTTGAGACAAACACGGAAGTAAACAAAGAAAATATTTGATTGGTTACAGTTATATTGTTGCCTATTTGATCTATCCCATTGGAAAGTCCCTAGTTATAAAATTATAAGGTCTGTCCGTGCTTCTGACCAGTTAAGCCTCAATTCTATTTTTCTTTCATGTAGACATTTACAAAACATGGCCCCGGTTAAATTTCACTTATGTTTGCAAATCAAGCAAGGTTAAAGTTATTTATGAGACCGAACTAGCTTTGTCTGCTCACGAATTCTTCAGGCCCATTCTTCATTTTAGTTTAACAATACGATTGGGGAATTTTCATTCACCATCACTCATCTCCCATTGGTTATGGGCTTCTCCAGGGGATATTAACTTCGCACTTCCACGTTTACTTAGGAGCAAGCCCTGGCAGCCCTAGATATGCAGTGATACCTACTGGGCCCTACGTGCGGAGGTGAAGCAGTGATGGCCAGAGCAAAGGAGGGATAAAAGACAGAAAAGATGTTCCGTGGGCCCCTACTCATCCACATGTACACAATTCCTCTCTGAGTTCCCCTCGTACTATTCTCCGTCCTGTTGGCTGCTCCTTGAACGAATCAGGCACAACTTCTGCCTTGAGGTCTTTGCATCAGCTCTTCCTCCTGTGTGAAATGCTATTCCCCCAGACATATCACTTACCTCATCTTTGCTCAGACCCTATCTTTTCAAAAGGGGCAGAAACTGATCATGCTTATTAATATCACTACATAACCTTCCCCCTTGCCCCATACCTCACACTCTCAATCCCCACCAAACTCAATCCTCAAACGTTTCTCTATTTGTTTTCTTCTTTCTTTAACGATTATTACCTTTCAACATATGGTATCACTTATTTATTACGTTTATCACTTATAACCTGTCCTCTCCCATCCACGGTCTACAAAATCAAAGCTCCTCTAGGATTTTTAAAAATACGTTTACTGAGGAACATATTTCAAGTACTATTTGGACCGATTTCACTCCTTTTCTTCCATATTATGTTTTGATTTGGAAAAAAGGTGAAACGAAGCACAATTACCCAGGTTCCAAAAATTGAAATCAAGGAACCAAAGGGCTTACCTTTGTGTGTGTGTGTGTGTGTGTGTGGTTAGTGATTACAGGTCAATGCTTTTAGAGGAGGGTAATTAAAATGTTCTAGATTAGCAAATGCTAGTGCTTGAATTTAAAGCAATTTACACTTTTATTAACATTCTAGGGGCATGAAGTACTGGTCTTTTGTAGTTTAAATCTTTTTTCCCTTATTATTAGCCGTACATCAGTGTGTTCTCTTGATGTTTATTTAATGCTAAAAAGGCCTAATAACTACAGTCAGTTACTGATTGAACTCCTTGTTCTATCCTTTTTCCCACTTCTCACTACTGCACTTGGCTAGTCTTAAAATAAATATATATATAAATGCCTAACAACTAACTGACAAGGGTTGTGATGGGGTTGTGTCAGACTAAATCCATCATAAATTGAAAATTTCATAAGTCAAAAATGCATTTAATACATCTACCCTACCACACATCATAGCTTAGCTTAGCCCAGCTGACCTTAAGTATGCTCAGAACACTTACATTAGCCTATTGTTGGAGAAAATCATCTAACACAGAGCCTTCTTTACAGTAAAGTGTAAAGTATCTTATGCAATTTCTTAAATACTCTACTGAGAGTGAAAAACAGAATGGTTGTATGAATGCTTAAAGTAAGGTTTCTACTGATTACACTTTTGTACCATTGTAAAGTCAGAAATCATCAGTTAGGGACCATCTGTAATTTAGAAATTCCTAATTTGTATTCAATTGATTATAAAGCTAATGTATTTTAGCCACTTTTTGAGAAAACTTATTACCTTGTTTTTGTTTTCTTGGATAAGCTTCATGTATTGGCTACATTGATAATTACATTATAAAAACAGAGGCAACAAAGTTATTGAGATGACTGTCAACATTTTTTAAAATTGTCAAATAAAGTAATTAAGCATAAGAAGAAGAAAAAAATCCAGAGATACCAGAGCTGTTTCATGTTATTGTCCTAAGGTAGAACGGTACATAAAATGTAGTCTGTAGGCTCTGCCAGATCTGTTTATCACTAGGCCGTGACAAGGTACAGAAATAAACTGATAATATGCATTGGAAAATCTTACAACACTTTTTTTAATTGCAGTGACATCCAACTACATTATCATTGCACGTTTCTAGTTGAGCAGGGTATAGAAGAGTTTGGGTGCTGGAAAACTCATCTGGTGAGTTTTATATTGCACCACAGTACAGTTACACTGGTCATGCCCATGAGGACACATGTGGAACAGTAGAACAGACACGCTAGAAAATACAAGCAAATAAAATTGGTCCCTCATCCCACATAATTTGAAAACTCTGCTCCAGAGGTCTTACGATTCTCCAATTCTATGTTTAAATTTGTCATGGAAAAAAAGTTCTAGTTAAAATTTGAAGTTAAGACTGACTTTCTATTCTTCATTGCCCTCTAACCTAGATCACTGTCCTATTTCTTCTGAGTTCAAGTCTTTGGTACTATACCATGGGTAGTAGCTCTTCACTTGGCAATGACTATGAAAAAATACTTATCCCTAAGAAACTCCCTAAATATGTTATAACTGTTTACTCTTAACGTCTACCAGGATTTCACAAAGAAAAGGGAACGTTTCCTTTAACATCATGTCCTACCATATATCTCCAACGTTAGCAATGATTTGCAGCCTCTGGGCCACTGGCTGTTGTAGAATCCCCAAATTTATGTTCAGGTACTGGAGTCTTTAATGAGTAAAGTGGAAACTGGGTGAGGTGAGATCCCCTGATAATCCAAGCTACTTGTATGCCTCAGCTATCAAGGAGGTCTACATAATTTAAAGATCATTGTTCTTTTTAAAATATGTTAAAAAAAAAGAAACAAAACAACCGAAGTTCACTAATCTTGCGGACAACATCTCAGGGTTAAGCTATAAAGTTAACCAATTATCAGTAACCAACCTCTACCAAAATTACTATGTGCATTCAAGCAGTTGTACATGGAAGGAAAGGACAAAGAGAAAAAGAAAATAGGGCAAACAAACATTTTATGATTTTTACAATATAGGCTCAGTTACATGGTGACAAATTCCAGTTCTTCATGGAGCCAACAGGTGTCAGAAAAATACCCAAAATTTAGAAATAGGCAAAAGAGATTATTGGAAGTTTATTCTGAGCAGTTTTGAATTTGACACTCTGTTAACTGCTTAATTTTTTATATTTGTAATTGTTGTAGGTACATGGGAGGTGTACATATTTATGGAGTATATGGGATATTTTGAAACAGGCATACAATGTATTTTAATCACATCAGGGTAAATGAGGTATTCCTCACCTCATGCATTTATGCTTTATGTTACAAACAATTCAATTATACTATTTTAGGCATTTGAACATGTACAATTAATTTATTATTTAAGATAGTCACCTGGTTGTGTTATCAAATAACAGATCTTATTCATTCCAACGATATCTTTGTGTACATTAACCACCCCCACTTCTCCTCCCCACCTGCCCATTACCCTTGCCAGCTTCTGGTAACCATCATTCTACTCTCTATCTCTTGATGAGTTCAATTTTTTAATTGTTAGCTCCCACAAATAAGTGGGAACATGCAGAGTTTGTCATTCTGTGCCTGGCTTGCATGTGTCATTTAGCATAATGACCTCCTGTTCCATTCATGTTGTTGCAAATGACAGGATCTCACTCTTTTTTATGACTGATTGACACTCCATTGTGTATATGTACCACATTTATTAATACAAAAAAAGATTCATCTGTTCATGGACATTTGGTTCCAAATACAAAATCCAAATAAATGTGTATACATACCACATTTATTAATATAAGAAAAGATTCATCTGTTCATGGACACTTGGGTTGCTTGCAAATGCAAGTATTGTGAACAGTGCTTCAAGAAACGTGAGAGTGCACATATCTCTCCCGTATACTGATTTCCTTTCTTTTGGGTATAGATCCAGCAATAGGATTGTTGGACTATTTGGTAGCTCTATTTTTAGTTTTGAGTAACCTCCCTACCATTCTCCATAGTGCTTGTACTAATTTATGTTTTCACTAACAGTATACAGGGGTTCCCTTTTCTCCACATCCTCACCAGCATTTATTATTTCCTGTCTTTTGAATAAAAATCATTTTAACTGAGGTGAGATGATCTCTCATTGTAGTTTTGATTTACATTTCTCTAAGGATCAGTGATATCATGCACCTTTTCATACACTTGTTTGCTGTTTATATGTCTTCTTTTGAGAAATGTCTAGTCAGGTCTTTTACCCATTTTTAAATTGGATTATTAGATTTTTTCCTATAGAATTGTTTGAGCTCCTTATGTATTCTGGTTATTAATCCCTCATCAGATGAATAGTTTGCAAATATTTTCTCCCATTCCATGGATTGCTTTAATGCTCCCATTCTTTATTGATTGCTTCTTCTGCTGTACAGAAAGTTTTTAACTTGATGTGATCCTATTTGTCCATTTTTGCTTTGGTTGCCTGCTTGTAAGATTTTACTCAAGAAGTCTTCGCCTAGTCCAATGACCTGAAGTGTTTCCAGAATGTTTTCTTGTGGTAGTTTCATAGTTTGAGGTCTTAGATTTCAGTCTTTAACACATTTTGATTAGATTTTTGTATATGACAAGAGACAGGGGTCTAGTTTCATTCTTCTGCTTATGGATATCTAGTTTTCCCAGGACCATTCTATTTAAGAAACCATCTTTCCCTATTGCATGTCTTTGGTTCCTTTGTCAAAAATGAGTTCACTGTAGATGTATGGATTTGTCTCTGGGCTCTCTATTCTGTTTCTTTTCTCTGTGTGTCTGTTTTTAATGCCAGTACCATCTTGTTTTTGTTACTATAGCTCTATAGTATAACTTGAAGTCAGGTAATGTGATTCCTCCAGTATTATTCTTTTCGCTCTGGATAGCTTTGGCTATTCTGGATCTTTTGTGGTTCCATATAAACTTTAGGATGATTTTTTGTATTTCTGTGAAGAATGCCATTGGTATTTTGATAAGAATGCATTGACTCTGTAGATTGCTTTGGATAGTATGGGCATTTTATGGATTCTTCCAATCCATAAATATGGAATCCATTAATACAAAATATTTTTTAACTTATGGTTGCCTTCTTCAATTTCTTGCATCAATATTTTATAGTGTCCATTAGAGAGATCTTTCACTTCTTTGGTTAAGTTTATTCATAGGTATTTTATCTTATTTGTTGCTATTGTAAGTGGGATCATGTTTTCATTTCTTTTTCAGATTATTCACTGTTGGCATATAGAAGTGCCACTGATTTGTGTAGGTTGATTTTGTATCTTGCAACTTTATTGAATTTGTTTGTTAATACTAATAGTTTTTTGATGGAGTCTTTGGGTTTTTTCAAATACAAGATTATATCATATGCAAATGAGGATAATTTGATTTCTTCCTTTCCAATTTGGATGCCTTTATGTTTTTCTTTTGTCTGATTGCTCCAGCTCTGACTTCCAGTACTGTGTTGAATAACAACGATAAAAGTGTTCATCTTCGTTTCCTTTAGAGGAAAAGCTTTCAGTTTTTGCCCATTTAGTATGACAGTAGCTGTGGGTCTGTCATATGTGGCTTATCATGTTGAAGCACACTTCTCCTATACCTAGTTTTTTAAGGGTTTTTATCATGAAGCAATGTTGAATTTTTTCAAATGTTTTTCCACATCAATGATCACATAGTGATCACATAGGTTCGGTCCTTTGTTGATATGATGTACCACATTGATTAATTTGTGTGTGTTGAACCATCCTTTCATCCTTCAGAAAAATACCACTTGGTCATGATGAATGATCTTTTTAATTTGTTGCTGAATTTAGTTTGCTAGTATTTTGTGGAGGATTTTTGCATCAACGTTAATCAAGGATAAAAGCCTGTAGGTTTTTTTTTTTTTAAGTGTGTCTTTGTCTGATTTTGATGTCATGGTAATACTTGCCTCATAGAATGAGTTAAGAAGTATTCCCTCTTCCTCTATTTTTTCAGCATATTCCGAGTAGGATTGGTAATAGTTCTTCTTTAAATGTTTAGTAAAACTCAGCAGTAAAGTCATAGGGTCCTGGGCTTTTCTTTGCTGGGAGAATTTTTATTATGGCTTTGATCTCATTACTTGTTATTTCTCTGTTCAGGTTTTGGATTTTTTCATGGTTCCATCTTTGTAAGTTAGGAATTTATTTGTTTCTAGGAATTTATTCATTTCTCCCATGTTTTCCAATTTTTGACATACAGTTGTTCTTAGTAGCCTCTCATGATTGTTTGAACTTTTGCAGTATCTATTGTCATGTCTCCATTTTAATCTCTAAATTTATTTATTATAGTCTTATCTCTTTTTCTTAGTTGGCTAAAGGTTTGTCCATCTTGCTAGGCTCTTAAGAAAAACTTTTACTTTTACTGGTCTTTTATATTGCTTTCTTCATTTCAATATCATT